>NW_024884722.1:12063179-12319690 GCF_019232065.1 Centrocercus urophasianus
TGTCCCTGTTCATTGCAGGGGAGTGGGACCAGATGGCCTTTAAGGTCTCAACTCTAAACATTCTATGATAAAAACCGCATCACCACTAGTGATGAACCTTCCATCTTAGAGCAATGCAAAAGAATAAAGAGGAATGAAAGGAGAATTTCTTGAGGTAAAAGCTTTCCTCTGCTTGTCCTAAGGACTGTATCTATGATCCTCACAAGGGGCTTTCCAGCACTTCCCCAAACCCAACACCCCATTCCTTGTAAACATCGGTTGTAGCTCACCATACCTGCCTGCCTTTTTGCAGCCCATCAACATCAGGAGATTGGCAGTATGTGAAATGGCAGAAGTTTCCTGAAATCATCCCAACATTCCATGCTGCATGCTTGTTTTCTTCTGCCTTGTAAGCACAGACCAAAACCTGGCCATCAGGTTGGCTGCATCACACAACTAGCACATTGCCCATTTATGAACAACTGCCCTTCCATGGTTGTCTGTCACCAGCCTGGATTCAAGGAACTGCTTCTGAGATGTCCCTGATATGCTGGGTCCTCACAGCCCCATCAGTAGTCTGCCCAGTCTTCAGGGATTCATGAACCCACAAAAACAAACGCCAGACAGGAGCGTGTACAGCCATAAAGTCACTAGTTAAACACATTACCAAGGTTCTTATGCAACTAACCGGGAAAGGTTACCTGGTTACCTCTTGTCCCCTGCAGAACAGGGCAATGCGAGTCACAGGAACACCTCCAAACCTGCATGCTGTCAGGAGACAGAACAAAGGGCCACCTGCAGCAATGTGTTACCAACACTCCAGGATACGTCTGACAAGGACAGATCTGCACAGGCACAGCTGGGACCAAAGGGCACAGCACAGACACTGTGGGACAGAGGATGAGGCCAGAAGATGAGCCCATCTTTTGGCCTAAACAAACACCCTGCTCTCGCCTAGGGCACACAGGACACTTTCGAAGCAGGCCTTCCATCTGCTGCACAGCTGTTGAGATGCAAAGAGAAATTCTTACAGCATTGTGTGCGATCGTGAGGGCAGCTCACAAATGGAAGAATGTTAATCAGTGTGGAAGCATGCTATCCAGATGAGACACTGGAGCACAAGGAGGTATAACCACGGTGGTATGAGCAGTCCTTAATTCAATCTGCTCAGTTACTTAGTGGCTCTGCTCTGAGGAAGTACAGGCCGTACTTTGATCTCTGCTGCCTCCTGCCAAAACTGGGGAAATCAGCAAGCCAAAAAGCAAGAGTCACAAAGATACTCCAGCAGGCAAAATACAGCTCTGGGGTTGTATAAGCAGTTCTTCTCTTGAAGGACCCACAGCATTTCAGGAGGCACCAAAGTGCTACTGTAACTAATTACCTATACATTAACTGAAAAAGCTGGCATAATTTGAGATGGGTCTCTCTTAGACGTGGATAACTGAAGCTTTGCTGCTTACACACCACCTGAAGTGACGCTCCTAAAAGGTCCCAAGCGCTGGCAGGTCTGGATCAAGCCTGGTAACTTCATGTGTGGTCACAGCCAGCACAGCCCTGAGCACAAACACTGCTAAAGGGGTGTCAGATGCACCAAGTCACGTCAGGCCTGTCCTGGACACAAGGCTCCTCTCTGCCACCCAGATGAATCATCTCTCAAGTCACAGCATTTCAAGAACTCTTCCATTTGGAATGAAATGGGCCTTTAAAGAGATCCGTGCTTCTGTCAGATTTTGGCTCAAAACCATCTTATTAGAGAAAGACAGATTCCTCAGGCTTGCCACATAGTTAACATTCACTTAAATCTCTTGTTTTTAAAGAAAACAACAGTTGAGAAAACGATGTGATAATTAAGCTGCTTGCAGTGGGAAGCAGATGGCTGGTCAAATAACCTTTAGTCTGCCCTGTAGGGATGTACTGCAATAGAATCCGCAATAGAATAATTATTAATGCTCAAAGTTTAACACTACAAATTTGATCAAGCTTGTTTTTTAAAGATATTTATTTTAAAAGACATTCTAATTCATTTCTTACTTCCCCACTTCCCTCTCCCTCAAGCCGCGAGGACAGCGCACAGCTAATGCTATACAAGTGCAGCCATAACGGGGCATGGCCAGGTTTCTTTTTCCTGTGTTTACTCTGATCTTATTTTTGTTACACAACTGCAACGTATCTTCCCTTAATCTGCAGATAAATGCTCCAATTCTTGTTAACGGGGAGCTTTGTGCTCCACGGTGGAACAGTCACAGGGGCAGGTAAAGAACTTGGACTCAGGATTGGTCTGCGCTAATTATCTTCATTCTCTTCCACCTGCCACCCAAAACAAGACTTCATTAAAAGAAAGGTCTTCTAAGATCCTCAGCAGCCTGGACTTATTTTAACCTGAAAAAAATCAGACCCTCCTGCACAGTACAGCATGTTCTCAGCAATGTTTGCTCAGTGTGGCCAGGCAGCACAGCTCCACCTCCTGAATTATTTAGAGGACACATTTCCTGCAGCACCTCCCAGCCTCAGACCTCCAGCTCAGAGAAGCACAAACCGTCAACAAGCCCTCCCCAGCAGCAGAAGCAAGCAGGGCATTGCAACTGTCTGAGATGGAGGTGGCAGCAGGCAGCAGCCACCACGGGCAGTGAGGGCAGCCATGGTCTGCAGAGACCAAGAGCTGAATGCTGTCAGAGGTCTAGCTAAAACCATAGGAACCCTTGGTGCAGAGATCTTCCCAGGCCAGCACTGCTCACCACTACAAGCGCATCACCTCCAAGGAAATCATACTCTAAGGCAACATGAAAGCAGACAAAGTTTAGTTACATTCTCATTTCCCAGATCACACATTATTCAAATATATATATATACATATCCCACATTACTCAAAAACGACAGTTTTTGAGTGGGTTGCTGTCAATCTGTAGTATGCTGTGAGATAATACCAGCTCTTTGACAGACAGTCTAAGATCTAAAATAAACCACATGAGTTTTATATAGACAAACTATGAAAAGAAAACGAGTAAGAGACACATCCATATCTAAATGCTCTAAAGAAAACACAGGCAGCCAAAGCTCTCTCTCTCACCATCACGTACTGTACTACCCAAGACTTACTATTTTAGGACTACTTCTGGTGCACTGATTGGAGAGGATACCTACAAGTCAGATACGTGTATGAATACTTCTTCCTTTTCTACTTCCATTTCCTTTCCTCTACCTGTTCCTTGACTAGTGCACAAGCTGTACAGGGAGTGTCTTTCACAACCTTCAAGGCAGGTATATTGTTCTTATTAGCATTTAGAGGGTTGAAGACCTTCGCAGCTTTTGTCTAGACAATCCTAGCACCTGGCTGCCGCTCACAGCTGGAACACCACAACACCTTGTGCCTATATACACTCAGTTGGTATATGTTGGTTTGATGGTGGAGCAGAGCAAGCGCTGGGACTTCCACCAGCTCAGGGCAGTTGAGACAACATGGAAAACACACGGTTCAGCACAACCTTGCAGCTCTCTACTGCAGCAAAGGCCAAATCACAGCAAGAAAATTTCGGATGGCACTACCAATTGGATGGTTGGACTGAATGATCTTAGAGACCATTTCCAACCTTAATGCTTCTATGATTCTAATTACAGAGCCTTTAAAGTCTGTCTGGTACTCCCAGTGCCCTGAAAAAATAAGATTTAAAACATCTGTAGTCAAACTCCTCACCTCTCTACTCACAACAGAAGTCAGAAAGATTTCCAATGGACGCCTTTCCCAGAAAGAACACTCCACACCAGTGTCCCAGAGAAACTACACACCGAGTAACCACAGCACCTGTGGTCTGCAGGCACAGATCAGTATCCAGGAAGACTTAGAACTTCAGTAAATTCATTCATATAATCTGTGAAGGTCTAGATCTTCAACAAATACAAAACGCAGTTCCTGCCTCCTAAGCAGACCATCAAATCTGAAGGCATCCTGCTCAATTTATGCTGTGCAGAGAATGAAAAAGACATAATGACTGCATGAACAGCAGGTTTCAGGTTGTGCATGGGACACCTGGCCCAGCACAGTTGTCTATGAGCAACACTGAGCAAGGTGAAGGTCTATGGATTCTGCAAAGGGCAGTCTAAGAACACTGCTGGAGAACATCATAGCACAGGCACAATATTGAGTAAAGTGATGAAGGAGAGCGAATGAACTTCTTCAGAACCCTATAGGCATGAAGAAGGCAATCAGAGCCTACAGAGATAAGGGCTGCTTCCCATCATCCTGGCTGAAACACTCTCCCTCCTTCCTTCCCTTGAGGAACACGGTTTTGTGGGCATGGTGGTGACGGGCTGATGCGTTGGACTAGATGATCTTAGAGGCCTTTTCCAACCTTAATGACTCTATGATTCCCCAAAGCTGAGGCTCACCCCACACTTCCTATGCAACACCAACCTCCTTTGCCCGGGCAAGCCCTGCTCCCTGGGCCAGCCACCCTTGCCCTGTCACCTCCCAGATGACACCCGCACCTGCCAGCGTCGCAGGCGGGTGCCCTCACCGCGGCTGCCGTTCCCTCTGCAGCCCCTCCTGCAGCCTACAGCAGCCCCGACCCATGCTGCTCCTCCAGCCCCAGCACGGTCCCAAACCCCGCTCCCTGCACCCCCAGCTCCATTTCAGTCCCAAACCTCGGCAGACCCCCCAGACGCTGCCCCCAGCCCACGATTCGCCCGCTGACAACCCTCGCCCCTCGCAGCCAGCTGTCGCTCAGGACCCCCCAGCACACACTGAACCCTCCGACCGGCGCCCCCCGGGCTGCCTCCTACCTGGGCGGGCTCCACGCTGGCGGGCAGCCCCTCGGGTAGCGCCTGAAACAACATCAGGGCCATGGCGGCGCGAAACCTCCTCGCCATCCCCCCCACCCCCCGCTCCCCGCCTCCCCAGCCCGACTGCGGCCCGGGACGGGAGCCGAGGGGGCACCCCGCACCTCGTCCCGCCCCATCCGATCTCTGACTGGGCAGACGGCGCGCTATTTGGACTGCTATTGGCTCGACACGCTATCGTTCAGGGCAGAACGGGGAGGGGCGGGGTCCGCTTGCAGGGAGCTGCCATCTTGAGTGTGGCGCTGCGGAGAGGGGGCCCGGGGTAGTGTGATGGCCGCCATGTTGTGAGTGGCGGAACTGGCTGGAAGGGGGATGTGGGCGCTGCCCCTTGTGCCTGTGCCCCGACGTGGCGTGCAGCAGCTGTCTCACGCCTGTCAGGGCCTGTCTGGTGGCCCTAGAGCGCCTGTCCCCATCTGCTGGCCATGTCTTGTGGTGGCTTTAAACCTTGCTCAGCCTGTCTGCAATGCACTCAGGGAGCCCCAAAGCCAAGCAGCCCACCCAAGCCTGGGGGTTCACCAGGGAACGTGTGTAGGATGGCAGATAAATGGCCGCAGTAGCAGCAGGCAGAAGCAGTGTTTGCTGTCAGCTGCTGATGATGTCAACAACGCTGCTAGCCCCACACCAGGCCCTGAGGATGGGGCAGCAGACTGCAAAGCCACTTCTTCCCCACCATGGTGCCAGGCTGCGGCAGTGCTGTGCTCCCAGTCAGCTGTACCCAACTGCCACGCTTGGGTCTCCAAAATCCAGCAGCTTGGTGAGGGCTGCTGGGGCGGCTGTAGGGAGCCACAATGGGAGAGGAGTGGCACCTGGAATGGATGTCCCACCACGGACGTGTCCCAGCACAGCCATCCCCTGCCTGGGCTTGTCCCAGGTGCAGGTGGCAGCACTTGGGGATCACTCACAGCTCGTGGGTAGCGTGCAGGCTTTGTGCCATGCCAATCCCTGAGTGCCAGGCAGCCCCCACAGGGGATTGGCACGGTGATGCTTGTGAGATGCTCTGATAACATACTCAGAAAAGAAAAATAATCAACTGAGCAGCTTATCTCCTGCCCCTGGGATTTTTCAGTCAGGGCGATACTTAGGGCACACCTAACCCTGCACCCCTGCGAGCGTGGGCTGGCAGCAGTTAACCCATTGGGCACACACCCTGCATGCTTAACCTGGGTTAAGCACCTCCAGCAGCACTTGGGCAAGGATCTGGGGCTGCTGATCATTCATCGAAAGAAATTTTGGTCTTCTGTGACTCACCAGCCCTGCTGCAGCCCAACAGAATGTCTTTGGTCTGGTTGTTATTAAAAGAAGGTTGTAAACATGCTGCAGCACCATTTCAGCCATGCAGAGCTTCGCTCCTTTTCCAATCCTGCCCTGAAATTACAAGTAGGAAGGAGGCAAAAGCCAGAGCATGGGACAAGCCCAGATTGGGAGTGACTCATCACTGGAGCGTAATTAGCATCCGCAGCTCTTCACAAATAGGGCTGAGTCCGGCACTGACTTCTGGCAGTGAAGTTTCCTTCCTATTGCAGCAGTGTGATGCAGAGCCGATCTGGATGGAATCTGGCAGCACAGGAACACAGTCTGCAACCACCTGCCGCCCTCCACATTGTTCTGGAGCTGTGAGTGGCAGAGATGGCAGGAATCCTCCCGTGGAGGCTCCTGCTGTAGCTTAAAAACCTAGACACCCTGCTGTGCTGCTCTTGGCCAGCATCAACCTGTGCAGGTCTGAAGAGGGAATCCATTGCTATCAGCTTGGTTTCTGGCTTGAGGACAGTGCTGGTCAGCCTCATACTCGCCCCAGCACAGACCAACCCTCTTCTTGCCCAGTGCATTGTGTGCACCCCATCCTGCTGCCCAGGACTAAGAGGAGAGGGCAGGAGGTAGCAACAGCTCTCCAAAGCATGCTTTCTGTGGGACTTTGCATTATAACTGTCTCTGCATTTGCAAGCACACTGAACACACCTTGGACCCAGCTCCATTCCAGGTTGCTGAATGTACCTTCCTGAATGTGCTCACAGAAATTTGGGGTGTAGGACAGGAGCAATCTCAGTGTAGGAGTTCAGAGAGCAGTGATGTCTTCCTATGGCACTCAACCAGAGAGACATGGTTTGTTTCAGATGCAAGCACAGAGCCCACACCTTCCCTTTTTCCAAGACAGGTATGACCTATGTACCAGCCCTGTCCAGGGAAGCAGGCACCCAAAGACCAGCCAAAAGCAAAGCCCACAGCTGTTTTAAAAATCACCATGTTTTATTTGCCAACCCCCATCTCTGTCATTTAAAGCCTTAGTTCAAAACCCAATGGCTTAGTGACCCTCTCCGTGTGAGAGGGGCCAGAATCAAGTGTTTCCCAAGTCCTTGGTCCTACCACAGGAACAGTGAGGCACAAAATGGCAAGGTGATGCCTGGCTGTCATACTTAATGCAATGAGCTGATTGCAAAATTCAGAGCTTAAAAACAATTAGCTATTTGTCTTTGGGATTGTGACAATCGCAAAGTGAATAAGATCTGAACCAGAGAGCAAGGAAGGCACAGTCCTAGCACTGGTCCCAGGACTTTGATGTGTTCCCCTACACAGGGGACAAGTCTTTCCCACTCACTGTGGGGGCTCCAGCTCTTGCAAAGAGGCTCCTGCAGCAGTTAAAGGCAGCAATGTGGTTTGGGGTGGGGGAAATGGGAGATGATCCCAGCTCCACTTCCAGACTGGGTTAGTGGGGGCTGCACCATGCATCCAAGCCCTGCACTGGCACAGGGCTGGCAGTGTTGGGGGCTGGAGGGCTTCAATGGCTCCCAAGGTAGCCTCTATTCACAGCCCTTTGTTAAAGTAGACAAATGGCACTTTGTCCCCGTGCTTGGTCACGATGCTGTCCCGCAGCTCCGGCTCAAGGTCAGCCAGCGCAAGAGAGCTGTGGGGAGAGGGGACAGACACTGAAGCCATCATCCTGTTCCTCTTGGGAGCCCATCAGGACGGGCTGTGGGGAGTGAGGGAAAGAGAAAGGCTCCCATGGAAAGCCATGGACAGGTACCATCTCTGAGGGAACAGGGCACAGGCTGCCGGCACCATGAACAGCAGGCTGTGAGCAAAGGAGAGTGGGTGTTAGCGCTGGGGCTGCATACCCCGAGCTGCAAGGTCCCAGCCCAGGACCCAATTTAACAGAGCTCAGGTTGGAAGGAAAGCAGTTTTGCCATCTCTGCTGGGTGGGGTCTTTTTCCAGGGTGACTTCAGGCATCCTCCGGAGCCACACTGGTTTTTTGAGATACTCACAACCCACCACACAGCAGCACCTGCAGTGGCCCGTGGAGAACCCGGATCCGCTGCAAGGGATGAGCAGGGTCAGTCCCCAGCTGACTGCCACAATCCCATGCCCAGAGCAGCAGCAGGAGCTCACCTGCATGAAGGGGAACATCTCCAGCCGCTCCATGATGATGGGCAGAATGACTGCATGTGGGGAGAAGAGTGAAGGATTCCACCAGCCCATGCAGCTCCATCAGCTCTGGCCAAGCTGGGAGCTGCAGGGTTGCAGTGTGGATCTGGCCCCCACCCTCATGCCGCACTCACTCATGCCTGGAGCTGCCATAGTGATCCTGGAGACCACAACCTGCGCAATGCCTTTCACTGCTGCTCTCTGCAAGGAAAAATGGCTGCTCAGCCTTGCTGCTGTACACATGTCCCTATTCCCATGTCTGCTCTCCCTCCCAGAACACTCACCCTGGAGTGCCCAAGCTCATTGTTGTCCTCATCAGTCACTGATATCCCATGGATGATCTCCCTGTGGGAACAGCAACACAGTGGCCCTGGGCTGTGCCACCCCTGGGCTGATGCTGCCACCTTCAGGGTATGGCTGACACAGGGACCCCCACCCCGTGGAACACTTCAAAACTCCTTCAGCTCCAACAACCTCCCTCAGCACCAGGACATCAAAAACTCCAAAATGGACATCTTCACCCCAAAACCGCCCTCCTGCTTTGTTGATGCTGGGCCATCCCACCAGAGACGCTCTCCCAGATGCAGGGTGGTGATCACACAGAACCCATCCCACCTCCTCCGTCCTCCCTCGGGGCCGGGGAGCGGAGGCAGACCCCAGGTGCACTCACTGCTGCCTCATCATTGGGATGTTCACGCAGTTGGCAGCAGCTACAGCTGCAAAAGGGACCCAACGGGCAAGCAAGGGAGGAGCACGCTGCAAGATGGAGGATGGGATGAGCATGGGGATAGGATGTGGCCAGATGCTGCTGCAACCCCGTCTCTACATACCTTGGTGTAGAGGTTGAGTCCCACAGCAGTGGCCAGGGCTGCCGTGGTGGCCGTGACGTAAGCCACTCCTATTTGCCTGGTGATTTGCAACAGATGCATGGGAATATAAAACAAAACGCTGTCTTTGACACAGAGATCCTGCTCTTTTGGTGCCTGAACATCTTTTTTGGCACATCCCACAGGCATCAGGGGTCCCATCCCGGGGGCACACTCACGCCAGAGAGATGGGGGACGCAGCATTGCGGTTGGTGTAGTTGACAATGGCATTGAAGGACTGGTTCACCCACTGCCAGAACACCACAGCTGGCACTGTCCTGCAGAGGGAAAGGGCACGGAGAGTGCCCGGGGGCCATCAGGGGACAGACAAGATGCCCTCCATACCCTTGTCCTGGTGTCTGCCGGGGGAAACTGAGGCACTGCAGCCTGAGGTCAGGAATGTGGCAGGGGCAGGGCTGGGAAATGAAATGTGTCTGAGAGGGTACTGCAGACAGCACAGGAGGTGGCACAGCCCTGAGGGGTTTGGGATGGGGATGAGATCCAGGGCTGAGGTAGGCCCTCAGTGATGGGAGCAGCAAGCACATGAGGACAGAGGTATCTGAGGGTGACCCACTCCTGGGCTCCTAGCACTGTCTCAGGGATACCAAGGATAGACATTAGTGCCCCTGGAAGAGCTGAGGGCTGTCCGGGCTGTGTCCCAACTTGTGTCCCCAGCTCTCACCGGTAGAACTGCAACATGCAGCCAGTGATGGCCATGCCACCTGGCACCTGGAAGGACATCCTGCCAATGAGGTTCATCTTCTCACCGCTGTCGGGGTGGAAAGCCGAGTCGTACAGCTTCTTGGCATACAGCAGCTGTTCCTGGCTGCTCCCCGGCGGTACCATCCCAGCCCTGCAAGCCCGGAGCCGCGGGAGTTCAGCCATGATAGCTCAGGGCTCCCAGAAACCCAATAAACATCCACAAAACCATCTCTGACAGACCATAGAATTGTCTTATATGTCTCATAGAAATGACCCTTAAAGGTCATCTAGTCCAACTCCCCTGCAATGAACAGAGACATCTACAGATCGATCAGGGTGCTCAGATGCTGCACCAGCACTCGGGCAGGACACAGGCACACCTCCAGCACCGCGCCGGTGCCACCAGCACACACTCACCTGCAGCCTGCCACCACGGCCTGTGCCCTGTCCAGCTCCCGCTCCGGCACCAGCACGGTGCGCGGGTCAGTGATGTTGAAGAAGTGCCACAGCCGCCCCACGAAGGTGCTCTGGTCCCAGCGCGGGGCGTCAATGTCGAAGCCGAGGGGCACAGCAGCCATTTCAGGATAGTGCTGCGTTGCCGTGGAGCGTTGCACTGGGTGAACTGCTGCGGGTTTATATTTAACATCTGGGTTGGACTTTCAGCGGCCCCGTACCCAAGGCACTGCCACCACCAGCCTCCAACAGTGCTGCTGCAATGCACTGCATTCTCCCTGCACGAGGCAGCCCTCAGTGGGACTGCATCACACTGCCCTGCAAGTGTTTCCATCTGGGTCACTGCACGGCATACCCTCCACGTGCACACTCATCCCCGCGGTACTGCACTATGCTCCTGTCCCTGCAGCACTGCATGTCGCTGGTAGTACATTGCACCCTCCCATGCCCACACTGCAAGCCCCAGAGCACCTCCTGCACCTCTCGTGGCATTGCACCCTCCGGTGCCCGCACTGCACAGCCGTACAGGCAGCTCAACAACATAGTGCACCCCCCCACGGCACTGCACTGCACTACACTGCACTGCACCCTGACCACTGCACACACCCCCACGGCATGCTCCACGTTACTCTACCCTGCACCCCATCAGCACTGCATGCTTCCAACGGTGCTACGTCACACTCCCCCCCCCTTGACACCGCCTCGCAGCGCACCGCTGACTGCACATCCGTAGAGCCGCACAGAGACCTCGTGACGTGCATAGCACTACTGTGCACAGCATTGCTGTGCATAGTACTGCTGTGCAAAGCACTTCTCCGCATTGCATCGCGCAGCAACGCATCACACCGCCCTCGCAGCCCCACTCAACCCGCGCGCCCCAACCCCACGTGGCCCTACCTGCGCGGCCCACAGACCCTCGGCGCGCCGCGTGGCCGCCTTCAGCCAATCAGAGCGAGCTGAGAAGCCGCGCCCACCTCCCGGCGGCGGGAGGGGAGCGAGCGCTCTGTGGATGGGAGCGGAGCTGGAATGGGCTCCGCCCCCTCCCGCGGGCCGTGAGCGCGTTCCGTACGTCCGGCGGGAAGCGGTGACGCGGGACGTAGCGGCGGCGTGTGTGTGACGCAGTTGCCCATGGTAACCCCGCTGCCGCGCAGAGGATGGTGAGCGGGGCGGGGGCGGCGGGCCGGGCCCGGCGGGAGATCGGGGCCCTGCGGGGGTCCGGCGGGAGATCGGGGCGTCGGGGGTGCCGGGGTGCCCATCGGGAGGCCCGGGGGGGGGGCCGCGTGGGCCATGTCGGAGGAGATCGCTCGGCCTTGGGGTGGTGTTAATTTGGGGTGTCCGGCCCGAGGATCGGGTCCTGGGGGCTGTGTTTGCATGGGGATTGGTGGATCCTCGATGCGGGTGGGAAGCAGAGCCGCAGAGGCCCGCTTGGCCCGAGGAGAGGCAGAAGGGAGGATTGACAGAAAGGACCTGGCAATGATGGGGGCAGCGTTCAAACACGGAGTGCTGGGGAGAGCCTGGGGGCATCTGCGTGGAAAGACCATGGACGGGGCAGCCAGGGGGAAGAGGTGGTGGTGATAGTGGTGGTGACCCCAGCACAAGACATGGAGCTGTTGGAGCGGGTCCAGAGCGGACCACAAGGATGCTCAGAGGGCCGGAGCACTCGTCTTATGGAGACGGGCTGAGGGGCTGGGTGTGTTCAGCCTGGAGAAGAGAAGGCTGTGGGGATACCTTCCCTGAGAAGATGTGCGTTCCCCATCCCTGGAGGCCAGCTTGGATGGGGCCTTGGGGAGCTTTGAGATCCATTCCAACCCATCCATTCTGTGCGAAAGTCAGCTGCAAAAGTCGGGGGAGCTCCGGGAGAGCTTGCAGAGTTGGAAGGGCTGTTGATAAATGGCCTTGATAAAAGGGGAGCTCAGTCTTGGCAGAGAAGCCTGGGTGTAGGAGCTGGGGGTTTGGGCATGGATAGAGCTGAGACATTACCTGGGGACTGGGAGAGACCTGGGTGGGATGAACAGTTTGGGGAATCACTGTGCTGTGCCAGTCACTGTTGGCTGGCTAGGATAGGCTGCTGGGATTTGGGTGCTCTTGGGTTTTCTGCCATGGGCTGGGGAAATGGGGATAGCGTGGGCTGAAGAGAGAAGACTCACCATGGGAAGGAATGGAGGAGTTTTGGTGCTAGTGAGAGAAAGAGATGATCTAGGGAGGAGAGGAATGCTCAAGTGTAGAAACAAATTATTTGATGGGGAGCAGGGTTCATTGAGGAGAGGAATTGGAGCCTCACTGCAAAGGTTTTGGTAAGGACAGAGGGCATTACTGGGAGACAAATGTGTGGTGATGGTGAAATGTTGCCTGCATCATGTTAGGGCGAGGCTGAATTATAGACTTGGGTGCTGGATGCTGCAGTATTTGGGGTGGAACGGGATGGTGCTGGTGGAGTCCATCAAGGACTGTCAGGAAAGAATGAGTGGGCATCAACAGAGGGGTGGGAAACAGCTGTGGTGGTTGGGGAGCTGCTACTGGGGTGCAGCGTGTGCAGAGAGCCCAGACTGAGAGAAAGAGCTTCTGTAGGGCAAAGCTGTGTTTTGTCCAGAAGCCCTCTGGATTCAAGCTGGATTAATGCACAGGAGGAGGCATAAGTGAGAACAGCAAAGGCAGCTCCTCATCTTTGCTGAGTTAATTCTGGCTGCATCCCCACCTGCTGTACCACAGAGAAAGAGATTGAGATAAAGTCTATGAGACCTGCTCTATTTTAGATCAGGTGATGATGGAGCTTGTCACACCAGGCACCAAAGCCATCACAGGATGGACATCTGCTGTGGAGATGAAGGCAGCTGCCTCCAGCAGCACCGTGCTTTGTGGGACGCATTTGGCCTGCAGCTGCTATCAGCCAAATCTGCTCTTCTGCTTTGTGATTCCTGATAAACTGGTGTAGTCTGGGATCTGGCTGTTGTTAAGTGAGTGTTTTTGTGCATGGGGAGGGTGGACTGGGTGTTTTCCAGTGCTTGTGTTATTTGGTGCAGCATTTTAATGCTTCCTAGTCTATTTTCCATTTCTGGGAGTTGTTTTGGAGCAGCAGCCTCTCAGACCATGGACTGGCTGGGCTGGGTGGCAAGCTGGGGAGCTCTGTTACCAGCTCTCTGGAGTCTCAACTTTCCCTAAAACTGAATAACCCTCAGTGGCAGAAACTCTGGAACATCAGCACATACATCCAGGACAGCTCTGCTGCCCGGGGGGTATGGAGCAGCAGTCAGAACTGATCCAGACAGCCTGACATAACAACGCACTGCTTGCCATCTGAGCTGCCCATGAGCATGTTTCTGACCCATCACGATTGCACTGGTAAGCACTGAAACCCTCTTCAGTTCTGCTTGCTCCTGCTCCAGTGATAATGGGGTTAATGCTGATGTTTAAATTATTTCAGTGCTCATCCAACTGAGTAAGTGCAGAGGGGAAGTGTCTTGTTCTGCAGAGCATACCAGCATTTCTCACAGCTGTGAGGCAGGGATGCTGGAAGGTCATAGGTGGAGCACGGAGGGAAACTTGAGCCATAAAAATGCATAGCACGAGAGATGCGTGGTGCTGAAGGCTTTGGCGCGGTTGAGCAGCACGTGTGCTGGGCTCACAGCAAGGGTGAAGGGAGATGTTACATGAAAGGGTAAGCAGCCTTCAAAAGCTCTGGAAGTACTGTGCGAAGCAGAGCTTGCGGCTTGTCTTCACCAAGTGAGATGGTATGCAACTGATGGATAACAGGGCTGGGGGATGACCTAAGTTTTTCTAAAGCTGTTGACTGAAGATGACATCACTGCATCAAAACCAGGTCTGTCAAAGTGTGACCCCATTGTACAGCTGAGGAAACTGAGTCATGGAGCGCTTGGATGACACCAGGCAGATGTTGTGCAGAGAATGCAGTACCGACATAGCAGAACGTGTAGTCAAACGTCTTCCTCCTGGCCTTAAGCTCCCATTTTTAATAAAAGCAGCAAGTATCGTTGCCTGCTGTAGGCGTATCTAGTCCTCAGAATTTTCCCTTTGCCTCTTGTCTGACATGGAGGCTGTACCAAACTGACTCCATTAAAACAAAACATTTTCCAAAGCTTTAGCAGTGCTCCGCTGCTCTAGTTTCCAAGCAGAGTTGCACATCACACATTTTTCATTTATTTACTGTTTGTGCGATGGTTTTATGGGAAACGATGTGCAGGGAGTGCAGTATATCAACAACTGGAGGAGGTTTCCAAGTACTGCACCGCTGGAGGGGAGACAAAGCGGCAGGCATCAGCAATCCCCTGCACAGGGCAGAGTGCTTCCTTGAAGTCTGCAAAGAGCAGAGGAGTTTGATTTTAATTATGAAAGGAGAATTCATGCTGGTGTTGGTTAATGCACCAAAACACAGAGTGCCGTGTGACCTCTTTGACAGAAAACTGTGTTAGTAGGTTCGAGCTGGAAGAGCTCTGTAGGTGACTCGGCTCCATTAAATGTGGGATTTCAGCAGAGAAAAGAAAGTCTGCATTGAATGACACCATATGGTGGAGACATGCAGCAAGCAAATGATTTTGTTGGGAGTTCTGCCAGAGTAAGAAGTATTGAATAAACCGTGCTCAATAGATTAATTTACTTCGGTTGTGTTTTGAAAAAGACTGGGTGATTTTATGACCATTAGTGACATTTGCAGTTCTGCAGCCGAAGATAAAGGTAATCAAACGTCATTCTTCAGGGCACCAGCTAATCAGCGCAGTTGTCAGGCCGGCTCCCCTCCTCCAGCTGTGTGTGTGCAGAACCGCACGCTGGACGGCAAATGGAGCCTCAAACATCCTCTGCTGAAAGCAGGAGATTGGGCTCAGCAAAACCTCTTGTGCTTCCCCAGGTGCATGACTCATGTGTGACCGCCTGCGAGCATCACTTGCCCCGCTGCCTTCATCTGACTAGTTAGAAATGGTGAATTGCTGCTGCATTGCTTGCTGAAAGTCAGCAGTGAGCAGGGCTGGGCTGTGCTCAGGCGCAGAACAAGGAGATGTTCCCCCTCCGTGGTGAGAGATAACAGAGCGATAGGAGAGAATTTGAGGCAGGTTCAAACTTGGCCCCTTCACCGCCGAAACCTCCTGGAGGACTGTAGGTGTGGCAGAGGCAGAATTAGCAGGAGAATCGCGGGCCGGTTTGCGGGTGTTGTGTGAAGTTTCTCCCACGGCTGTGGGGAAGGCACAAAGGAGCGGCTGGAGGACAGAGCGAGGCACTGTGCGCTGCTGGGAAATGGAACCACCACCTCTGCAGCTCATGAGCTGGCTAGAAAGGGCCAGGAGGTGAAGGTCCAACCCACGGCCGTGGCAGCAGGGGAGCAGGGGCAGGGAGGGGTGGGCGATGCGGTCACAGCGGCCAGAGAGGCACAGGGCTTGTGGCCATGGTGCGTCTTGGTGAGTGAATTCCATTTCAGCTGAATGTCCACATGCATGAGATAAGAGATTGCTGGTGACGGAGGGTGGTTTTGTTTAAAATTCATTATCTGAGCTTTGTGGTTAATAAAGTTAAACAGAATACATTTGCTTCTCTTGCCTAATAGGAATCAACTGTGCTGTGCCGTGGCTTGCGGGCCGAGCTTTATCCATGCCCTGTGTATCCTGCCCTCAGTACGAGGGGAAATTGCTCTTTCCATTATGGTCTTATATTGCCAATCTGATACAATATTTAAACAGATTATCTCAATGCTCTGTTTGTCCCAAACCAATTTTTGTTTTGGCCTATAAAGCGAATCTTCCTTTCGGCGGCTTCTGTGGTACAGGATGTAGTTACATGCATCAACTAGTTCAAAAGGCCCATCTACAGCCTGGATTTAAAGCTGAATAAACCCACAAAACCCTTAGCTAGGACTATAAATGTCACCGTATTTTTATATATGTCTGTATTTTCTTTTTTTAAGGAGAACAGGATTACTGCATGCAGCTATAACTGAACGTCCTTCGATAATTCAGTGGGTATTTTAAACCTAGCAATGATAGGCTTTCATAAAACCGCACATCCCCGTTTTCAGAGGGATGCTAATAAGATGGTTAGCTTCCCTTTCATGCTCAACGTGTTTATGAGTGCACTTACCCATTTAGTTGCATCTCTGAATTTAATGCCCCGCTCTGATTTCACAGTAATTGTCAGGAGTCATTTTTTCTTTTCGTATGTCCCCACTCACTGTCTGGATAATGCCGCCTTCTTGTTGCTGACCCCATCAGTCTGTCTCCTCACAGTGCTTGTAAAGAAAGCCCTCTCCACCAAGGATAATGATGTTTTTAAACAAGCCGACCTGACATAGAACACATAGTTTGCTTAACTCTGAGGTGACCAAGCGGCTGTCGCTGGCTGGCCGTGCCCTGCCTTGAGTTGCTCCCTATGGCTGCCCTTCTACAAAGGCTGCATGCGCTGCCATGCTGTGCTGCTCATTACCCAAACAGCATCTGCAGTTCCCTTCTGTGTTACGGATATTGCAGCCTGCTTAGTTTGTGCAAATGCCGTGCTGCCCTTGCACTCCTGCAGCCATCCCCACAGCTCCTCTGCCAGGACCCGTCTTGCTCCTCGCCCCACATGTGCTCCCTCCTTGCTCAGGGTACGTTTGCTTGCTGCACTGCCTCAAGGCCCTGCTCCTCTCCCTTGGCATTTGAGTCTCCCCTTTGCACCACCATTTGCTGGCTTTTCTACCTGATGTCCACCATGGATACCAAGTAGTTGTTTCTTGTCTCTCATTGGACCAAGTTGGTTTCAGCACTGTGTCTGCAAGCATGGAGGTGCTAATCCAGCAGCATGTGTGCTGGGAGGGTTGCTTGTCCCTTGTAGTGCCTACATGCTGCAAGGAACTCAGCTGAGTTATTTTTTCCAGTCTACCAAGCTGTCAGGAAATGCTTTCTGTCTTCCTAACTAGTATGCTCATAACACCAATTAAAAAAAAAATAGTAAGTGTATTAGAAACCAGTCTGTGCCTAGCTTTACTTAACCTTAAGCATTCACTAACTACAGAGAAAATACTGAGTGCCGGTTTTTAATAATATTTACAAAATACTACTAATCACAGTGGCCTGGGCTATTACTTGGCTCTTGATTCAAGCTGTGTACACAAACCATGTAACCTACGCTGGCGGCTACTGAGATAGAGTCCACCTCTCTGTGTTGGCCTGCTTGTCTTCCAGCCTTTTAAATCAGCTTACTTTATACCTTAGAGAATACTTTTATTTCTATAAATATCCTCCCATCCATTGGCTACCCCAGATAATCCTGCGATCAGCCGTGCCGCGGTGTCACTCGAGCAGAATATGGAGCGATGCTGATCGTTCTCTCGTAGGCTGTCATACTGGCCCAGAAATAGCATCTGTCTACAATGGGAGCAGCTCTATTAACATTTATAACAGTTCCTCTTCCCGACCCCTGGGAATTGCTCCCTGGTAGATAAGCAACACTTGGTAATACATTGCTTTGCGCTCGCTGTTTCGGAGTTGAATTCTGAAACGTAGCATCTCCTAATCCTGATCTGCTCTGGGCTGCACCGCTCCACTCTTAGCAGCGCTGAGAATAGGATTAGCATTGCAACAACTTCTTTTTTTAACCACGAGCAATAAACTGAAATAATGGGGCCTGGTTCAGAGCCCTCTGAAGTCAGCAGCAGCTCTTTGATGGGTCTGTGTTGGCTTGGGTCAGCCTGTAGGAATGGGAAATTCACAGCCTTTCCTGGGAAGGGGGTAAAATGTGTGAATTTTAGAGTTCCTGCTCTCGTGGGGAGCTTGGCTCTGCGTATTTAAAAGCCAACAAATACAGCCATAAATCTGACTGCAGGTGAAAAAACGTGCGGTGCAAGTCGGGCAATTACAGCTTGCATGTTGTAATGACGTCAAGTGCATACAAGCACTGGAGCCCATCCCATTGCTGGGCATTTTCCCTGCCCTCCGCCCCGGCATTGCCGGGCTGGGGGAGCTTCCTGCACCCACACAGCATGGCCCGTCCGCCCGCTGTGGCTGCACAGAGCCAGCTGTGGGCACCCAGCCTAGCACAGGGTGTCACAGCCCAGGCTGCAGGCAGTGCGTGCGGGCATTGACCGCCGGCAAGCAGAGCCTGCTCCTGATTAGCACCTTGAGCTGGGCCCGGCTTCCCAGGTGTTTAGCAGCCTGTTTATGGTGCAGGTGATACAGCCCAAGGGTAAGATTTCAACTTCTGCTGCTGTGGTTCTGTGCATGAGCTCTGAATTTCTGACCCTCAGCTTTCCACAAAAGCGCAGTCACAATGGCAGCCATGCAGCATCCTACAAATATCCATCAAACACAGTTTCAGTAAGTTCCTCCTCTTCTTTCGAATTGTGTATTTGTGAGCTGCATCTGCTAATTAAATGGGTAGCCAACAAATTACTTCCAAATCCGAAATGCTTGAAGGGGATGGATCAAATCTAACCTATGTTTGGATGTGGGTATATTTTCACACCGTGCAACGAAAGCTTTGACATCATGATGGGTAGTGCCACGTCCTTTCCAAACTGCCCTTTGTGCTGCAGCAGCACAGCGCTGCGACAGCAGTCCTGCAGCCCTTCATCCTAAGGACAGGTTTCTGATTGCTTGATCAGGAGGGGATAAGGAGCAACCCTTATGGCTCAGATAGTCCTCGGCTCCCAGCAGGAATATTTAGAGGGCGTAGTTCCTCTTAGCAACAAAGCACTTTGTGACATTTAGCTAATTTGCCCTTGCAGGTTGACAACAATTGTCGTCTCCGTTTTGCAAATGGGCGAACAAAACTGCTTGAGACGCGGGCCCCCATGGCCTGGGTTTGTGCTGATATCTGAACTTCATTTTCATGATTGCCCTTCGAGACATGGAAATTGTCTGTGGGAGGCTGAGCAGGATCCCGAAGGCTCCAGAAGGAGCTGTGGGTGCATTTTTCCTTGGGGTTTGCCCAGGCAAACAAGTTGCAGGAGCATCCATGTATCTCAGCCCTTCTCCTGCGGGGCTGAGGTCCAGATGGAAGCAGAGTGATTTGCTCCTCTTGGTTACACATCAGGATCTGGACCATTTTTCATCCATTTCAGAGAGGTGCAGGTCTCTGACAAAAGCTTGGGTGTGCTGCTGTAACGTGCACAGTTGTAAATGAGCTGACCTGCATATTCTGTTTCCTAATCCTGAGTGATACTGTCAGCTCAGAGAGCTGAGCCTGGCTAATGACTGAAATCCACTGTGCTTTTCTTAGCGAGGACGTGTGGTGATCTGAGATAGCTGTTAAGTGCTACATCCTGAGAATCAGAACTGCACGTGCCCCATGGGTCCGGCATGTTTTAGACAGATAAACGGGGTTTGAGATGATCAGGGAGTTACTATGAAAAGAACTGATGTCAGGTATGCCGTAACCTACAGTTAATCAGAAGGGAGATTAAATTAATGGGGTTTTCCCTCTGATAAAGATAATGAAGAGCTCGCAAGGACTTGGTTTGCAGCTCCTATATGTAATATCCTTAGGCACTGTCTTCCTGGCACAGGCAGTGCCAAACAGCTGTGTGACATGAGCGATGCAGCCAGTGGTGCACCCCACTGAGTGGCATTTGTGCTGTTTGAGACCTCACTGATGCTCTTGGAGATGAAGGAGAATTGTGGGGAGGGGGAAGAGTAGGAGAGGAAACGGGAAGAGGGAAGGGATTCAGCCTGTCCTGGGATCCAGCACTGAACAGAACCTGGGGAGCACGGCCTGGCGGGGAAAGTCAGAGGGGAAATAACAACTACAGTCTCTCTTGCTAATTTAGGGTTTACTGTCAATCCTGCGTAAACTGAAAAGCACCCCAGACCAGGAGGTGAGGATCCTCCTCTTGGGACTGGATAATGCAGGCAAGACTACACTCCTGAAACAGTTGGCGTCTGAGGACATAAGCCACATCACACCAACACAGGTGAGGAAGGCCATTTGTCTTACAACCAGACAACTCCAGACATCCTGTATATTCCATCGTTCCCCCTCTGGTACCTCCAGCCCCCTTTCGTGAAGCATGAAGGTTGGGGAGAGAGAAGTCACCCATCAGAAATACTGCAGCACTGCTCCTGTGTTGACCAGAGGAGGTTGCTAGAGAGCTATGGGAGATGCTTCCCCCCACCCTGTAGTTGCCTTGCAAAGCTCCCAGCTCCAACACCCTAATTCCAAGTCCCAGTCCCCTGGGTCTTGCGGCAGCACGTTGCCAGCCCACACCACATCCTGTTTTTCTACTTGAATGCCCTTTCAGTTGGTGCTTTAATTGATGAAATGGACCCTTCAGACATGCAGCTGTTGCTCTTTTAAGCCCGGCATTAGTTGCGTTGTGTCGAATTGAGCTGAGACCTCTGGCTTCGCGTTAGCTGGGACTCTCTACTCAGCTTTCACAAGCTCAGTCCTGCTTCTCACAGTGCCCTTGTTTTCTCCTTATCTGCAGCTCTCCCACCTCTTCCTGCACCCACCCTGCTGAGCCTTTCCAGGGTACTAACTGCATCATATGTTTCCGTAGCCATGACAGCGTCAACCCTTGACCCAGGAACACAGGCAAGCTGATGGTTTAGTGGCTGTGTTCATTTTTACCAGTGCCTCTCCCGCAGCCGATCCATCTTTGTGGCTGCCTGGCCCATCTCACAGCATGGTGCAGGCACAGGATATATAAGGTGCTAATGTCTGCCTGTGAATCTGATCCAGCCGTTCAGGTTTATGCTCTATGTGCCTTTGTTTCTGCTCTTTCCAGGGCTTTAACATCAAAAGCGTTCAGTCTCAAGGCTTCAAGCTGAACGTATGGGACATAGGCGGACAGAGGAAGATCAGGCCGTACTGGAGGAACTATTTTGAAAACACTGATATCCTTGTAAGTACTGGCTGCAGTTGAATGCTGTGTTCATATAATCCATGGTCTTGGCCAGAAAGGAACAAGCAGTGTAATGTCCCAGTTCTCAGCAACACCATTGCCATTGTAACAGGAGTTATTCCGAGTGAAATGGCAAGATTGGTTGGGTGCACTAAGAAAAATGCAGTGATGTTTGGAGAAATCGTTCAGTTGTATGTTTTTACTTCCATGGGATGGTGCTGGCTGTGGCCAGTTCCTTTCCTCTCATCTCAGGCTCTTTCAAAAAAGTGAACATCAGTTACTTGTAGTTTGCCCATCTATGGCTCCTTTCACTGGAGACTCCCAAAAGCCCGTCATGGGTTCGAGCGACTTAAGCCTCATGTATGGAGGTGGGTCAGAATGGTGCCTTCTTTATGGTTGGGGAAACTGAAGCACAGAAGAGTTAAATGTTGTGTCTGGCATCAGATAGGAAGGCTTCTGGCTGAGGGGCACAGAGAGACCCCTTGTCTTTTCCTTTGGTCCTTTCATCATTACACCGTCCTTTAATGTTTTTGACATCTTAGCTGCAGTTACCTTACAATTAGCTACAGTTGACTACCATTATAATTACACTGTGGGACCATGCCAGAGCACGTTACCCCAGGACCTTCTAAGTGCTGTCCTGACTAGTTTCAAAGAGTACCTCTAACATGCAGTCACACGTGGCAGGATGGAGACAGTCTGGGGGCTCCAGGCCCACCCCCCTGCCAAGCAGCACTGCCAGTGAGAGCAGAGAAAAAGCCATTCTAAGCAAGGTCTACAGGCTCCCATGGGAAAGCAGGAAGCTCTCTCTGAAAGACGCCCTTCCTCCCTTCTGTATCACACACATCCATACTCACTGACTTGCTGGGAGCTTCAGTTCACTTCCATAGTAGGATCAGTGCAACTAGAAGTAGAGCTTTTTGCTCCGAGGCTCACTGGGTCCTGAAGGGTCTGGCTGTACCTGCACGCTTAGAAAACATTGTCCAAATGAATATGTTATTTAAATAGGTCTAAAAAGTCCCCTAGTCTCTTCTCCAGATTCTCTTCTTCCAGTGTTAATTTGCAGTCTGATGTTTGAAGGGGCGTAAACCTGAGTGGTTGCTTTTTCAGGGGGTAATGGTGTAATCTTAAAAAGAGAAAATCTGTGTTTGAAAAAACTAGCAGGACAAAGAACACATACTCTTCTGTGGCCATCAAGAAAACATGGCATGGCTGCAGGGCTATCATGCCCACTGGATCTGAGCTCTGCAGTTGCTGGTGAGGTGAATGTAGATTTGCAAATCAAAGTCAACACTGCAAAGCAGCAGCTAGGGAATCTTTGCTACAGCCGCTGTTCAGACTGCAGAGGCTGTACAACTGCAAAACAGTGCCTGTGAGGCTCTGCTGGCAAAGCAATGAGCTATCTTGGTCTGTGGTCTTCCCCCCTTCCCAGGGTGTGCTGCATGAGAGGTGTGGAAATAAAGGTGAATTCAAAGACAGGAGATGAATACAGCTGTGTTCCCAGTCCTCCTCCCACTCTAGCTAAAGCAACGTGCAGAGAAAACCTTTCTTTTTATACGAATAAGATAGTTGGTAGAACCAGAGTCAGTTTGGAGGGAAGCAGCAGTGTGAATTCAGGGAGGGAGTAACTGATGCATATGTGGACATGAGCCTGCACTCCCTACTGGCCAGCTAGCAGCCAGTCCTGGACTGAGAGCTGTCTCCATGTTAGTGCAGTGCTTTGCCACGTCCATACGCACCAAAACTGGGATAGAAAAAAGGTAAGATCAAGTTCTTTTACCAGCTCTTGCACCCCTTACAGTCAGTAATTCATCTCCTCTTGCAAACCTGATGCAGGTCATGCCTCTGTAAATTGAGCTAACTTATCCTTTGTATTATTCCCTCATCCAGCCCCATCACTTGCAATTTTTGCCCAGCTCACTTACTCCAGGTTTTGTTTAGGCCTGCTCCTCAAAGGAGACACCTCACATGTGTTTCTTTCTCAAGCTCCAATGCGCTACTTGAGGGCTGCTCAAACTAGCGAACCATGTTACAGAACACTAGAGCCAGAAGCAAGCCTTGTGTGGGCCTCGCTTCAGAAGAAAGATGGAAATAAGATATGCCACAGTTCCCAGGACCCCTTGCTTCTCTCTTCTCCTAAAATATATTGCACAAAGTAGAAAGGACCCTTTAAGAAGTATTAAAAAGCAGGAAGTGATTGCAAATTCAAATCCATGCAGGTGCCTTTGAATGAGAGCTAGGTCTTGCATCACACACCTGTGATATTTGGAAGCTTAACCCAGGCAAATAAGGTGTGGATATCTGGCTGATTGCATATTCAGACAGGCACCTGCAGCTATTTGGCACAGTGGTTTCTGGTTTGGAAGTAGGCACTCTGCACATACTTTATCTTCTCTGCTGTGCTTTTGTGGCTTTTGCCCTGAGCGCTGTGTCTCCAGTTCTCATCTTGCAAGGTGGCTCCCTAGCAAGAAACAGAGTGGTGCAGGAGAAAGCCTGGCTGGCTGTGGCAATGGGGCTCTTCCTTGCCAGTTAGAAAAGCACCATAATATGCAAGGTGTAACCTTTTATCTAAGAAATAGCGCTCTACTATTGCATTCATGCGTTGCTAAGCTTCCCCTGAGATGTCTTGAAGGGGGAAAGATGATAATCAAGTTTCACAACCACCACTCCACATCTTCCTTCTTTCTTTCTAGACCACGCTTTCTACCTCAAATGGGATGCACAGGGGTGGGTGCTTCGGACAGAGAGGACAGGTGTAGCTGAAGCAGTACTTTTGGGATCACATTGCAGGGAGAGGCTGTGTCACGCATGCCCGTGGGCCTTTCCCCATCACGTGGCACCAGGCACGTGCGTTACTGCCGTGTCCCTGCACAGCTGTGTCCAGCCCTGCTATGTATCCATAGGCTCTCTCAGTGTGCATCAGCCACAGGGAGGACCACAGATCCCAGCTGATCAACTAACAGGCCAGTGAGCCTGCAGAGATTCCTCCTTCTCAAGGCTGGCACACAGATTCTCCTACCATTCATCTGGTCCCATTTTAAACAGCCCTAGCACTGCTCGCTAAGGGCGTACCTACAGTTTAGTAGACAGTGCTGCTAGAGATCTTCCCTCCCCCTACTGTTTGGTCAGAATTATCCTGGAAGCATGGAGTCTTGCGCTGAAACTGCCTGCAAGGATGCCATTTATCTTGATGGCAGGGTGCTGTGCTCATCTATTCCCTCAAAACCATGCTGACACTTGCTCCCTGTAGCCACCCAAGAGCGTGCATATGACATCCTAGCAGCTTCAGTCAGCACTGATGAAGAATGGCAGGGGCTGGAAGCGAAAGACTCAGTGTTTATCACCAGTCCTGTCCCTGTCTGCTGCCCCAGCAGCCTTCCCCTTCCTATAAGATGAGGTGATTCTTGCCTGGATGTTATACAGAGGTTCCCCAGTTTCTTTAGGTGTAGTTTGCTATGCGTGCTTTCTGAATTGTGGTAGCACTGCTGGAGGGAAGGAGGAGGGGTGACTGGATTTACTAATCCCTCACCTTGTGGGGTCTTTGAGGAGCCTTTTAGCCTGTGCAGAAGGCATTTAAAAAAAGGAAAGCAGGACACGGCATGCTGCTGGAGAGGGCAGGGACCCTCTGCAAAGGCAGGGAGCCTGCAGGCTGGAGAACCACTCTCACCCAGGGACAGATGTCTGCCTGGGACCTCCTCACAGACTGACATGTAGTGCCCAGCTCTGAGGAGATGGAAGAGCTCTGCAGTCAGACTTTGGGAGCCAGCTTCTGCCTGTCTCCTCTGCCACCTTAAGGACAAGCTGACAGCTGAAGACAGAGTCTTGCAATCTGGATCCAGCCACCTGTCCCAGGAGGTCATGGTAGGACAGAAACTCAATGTCACCAATATATTCAAACTTCATCTGTCCCCTGAGTGCTATTATGTGCCTTGTTGGCTTATGAGAAGGTGACATGTTCTGCTAGAAAGCAGCTTGGTCTATTCACAGCTCTGCAGAGCTTGGGCGCTGTTTGCTACGGTGTATGACCATATCTGGATCCCCATGTTTTGCCATCCTGTACTCAGCTCCAGCCTGTAAGCTGGCCATTTGCAATGATGCCAGGCAGTCTCCAGTTCTCTTCAGATAACATGGAACTGGTAAGAGCATCCCCAGTACTGCCACAAGCAACTTTCTGATCCTTACCACATGGCTGTCCACTCCCTTGGGTTTTAAAAAAGGAGGTTCCTGTCTAAACGTCATGATGTTTTCCCAACACTGGGTATATAAATAATACTAAGTATCTTTGTGCCCAAAACCATAATTATTAGGCTTAGCTCATTTATATGATACTAAGGAAGAGTGTCTTCTGGGAAAAGTAACTTTTTCCCCTCATTTCTTTTTCAGATCTATGTCATTGACAGTGCAGATAGGAAGAGGTTTGAAGAAACGGGTCAGGTGAGTTACTTATGCCCAGCTTCCTTTGAAGTAACAGAGTGCTTCTGAGTGCCCCTTGCTCACAAAACTTAGAGAGATGATTTTGTTGTTTATGAGGAAAATTTGCATTTCAAGAGAGACCTGCCTTTCAACATCAATGCAGATTATTTTGGTAGATGTGAAACAAGGAAAATAGGTAGCCTAATTCCGTTTAAATAGAACGGTTTTCATTAAAACTATACAAGAATAGCAAACAGAGCCCCATACTAGAAGAAAAAAAACAAAAAAAAACTTTTCTAAGTCCTTTAAACCTTGCCAAACCAAGACCCTTAGGAATCTTATTTTCTTATTTACGAAGTTGAAATGGAAATCATATTGACTTGATTGTCTTTTGGATGTAATTGAAAAAAAAAAAAAACCAACCCAGGAACTTTGTAACTAGGACTGGCTAGAAAATAAGATTTCCGTTCTGCAAAGTTTTGATGTTTTGTAATGTTTTGTGTTTTAGGATGGAACAAAAATAGGACTCTTGAACTTTGTTACAAAAATTGGAAAGTGACAGTGTCTCAAAATATCTAACAGCAGATTTGCCCCTGAAATGGGAGTCAGAAAGGAGGGATTTAACCTAAAGCCCTCTGTTCTGCCTGTTTTGAAGGAGGCACTTGATCTTTTGTCTCTCTAATCTGAAGGGCACACCCTCACAGAAGGACTGTTGGTTATTTTAGGAGCAGGGGAAATTTCTCTCCTGTTGATGCTGTTTTGTTTTATAATCAGCAATTAAATATTCATTAGGCAAAAGAGAGGGGGAAGAAGCAGAAGTGTAGAGCACTTGCCTGAGTCAGGTGAACTCAGACTGGACCCCTCACATTTCCACAAATAATTTGATTTCAGTAAATCAGCTGTGTCAGATGAAAGACCGATTTTGTTGAAAAATTCCTGGCCAGCTCTGTTTATAACTCTGTTCTCTCGCCCTGGTTTCCAAACCAAACATTGCTTTTCAGGGGATGGAATCAGATTTCCACTGCAGTTTAGCATCTCCCTGACTGTGCTCCTTTAATCCAAAAGTGTCTGGCTAGTGAATGAAAGATATCAGGACAGCATCTGAGAGAAAAACCTTTCCAGCTAAATAAGGAGCCCACAAAAAAAATCTCATCTACTCATCTCTCTGCAATACCAGCAGTCCCTGCAGGTTGAAGTTCTGCTGGGTTTGCCATATGCTGCATAGGGAAGTGACTTGAGACTGCTTGTTTCATGTGAGGCCATTGCACAACCCTAGACATGAAGTATTTCAGCCATCGTTGATCTACTGTAGATTCAGATTTGGGCTATTAAAAGACTCTCTTTGAGTCATTCAGTTTAGAATGGACAAACCCATTTCTCAGGATGCCACCCAATGTGTACTCTGCATATGGAGCCAAAATCCAGCTAGCAGGGCTGACCTAGCTTGTCTTCAGCTAGCCAGTGCCTTCAAAAGCATTGCCACTTTCTTGTGGGATTTCCATTTCTGGTGGAAAAAGGAAAAAAAAAAAAAAAAAAGAAAAAAGTCCTCTGCTGCTCAAGTTGCAGTTTATAGAACTTGGAACAAACCCCTGAAAGTCATTATTAGTGAAGATATCAGGGCTGGTGTCAGCGGCTGCTCAGGTACAAATGCCAGTCAGGCAGTAACTTAAAACAGATTCCTCATCCTGCCAATTTACATGTTTTTTGCTGTTTCATCAATTTTGGTCTCTGGGGAGCAGCGACTGGTAAAACACAGAGCTGTAGCCTTTAAGGCAACTGCTAATTTCAGACTAAGATGAAGATTTTTGTAACCTGTAATTGGAAGAAATAGCTTTTGAACCTTGGGCTCGGATGATTGTATACATTTTTCTTCTCTTATAATAAGAACACTGGAACACGCTCTTCCAGCATTTGCCCTAAATATATTTCTAATTAGAGACAACCACTGGTGGTTGAAGGTTTTCTTCCCTTGCCTCCCTCCGCCTTCCCCTCACCCTACTCTCTTGTAAATGATATAGGAGCTGGCTGAGCTTTTGGATGAAGAAAAGCTTGGTGGAGTCCCCGTGCTCATATTCGCTAACAAGCAGGATTTGCTGACGGCTGCCCCTGCTTCAGAGATTGCCGAGGGACTGAACCTACACACAATCCGTGACAGAGTCTGGCAGATCCAGTCTTGTTCGGCTCTTTCAGGAGAGGGAGTACAGGTGAGGCACTGGAGAGGGCTTGCTGTGCCAGCAGGCCATCTGCGAGACAGAGATCCTTGTCTGCGATCTGCAGGGTGGGGCAGCGCTGGCTGCATGGCGAAAGAGGGTCAGCACGGCCAAGCCCTCACTGCTCGCAGCACGGGTCACGTATCTCACTCACCTCCTGTGTGCAGGGGAGGGGCAGCTGTGGGCCCTGGGGATCTCTCTGTCCCTGGAAAAGGGGAGCCTTCGCCTCCCCACCCGGGACCCCTTGACCGGGCCAGATGAAGACATTGATTTATTTTAAAGAGACTGCTGTCAGGTTAATCATTTTCACAAAACAAATCGCCTTCTACTATTAACCCCTTTGACTGTTACAAGTGTGCACTTTAGAAATCTGATTTACCTTCACTACTAATGTCATTTGGCGTTTTGCTCAACCCAGGCGCCAGAGAACAGCCGATCAATTTTTCTGATCTGAGAAACACGAGAGCAGCATATGGGGCAAAGACCACTTCTAATGGCAGCATGTGGGGCAGCACAAACCCTCACAGGGGGCTGAGCTGTGTTCCTGAGCTGAACTGTAATAGCTGCGCCTTGTAGCCAGTTCCTGCAGCATAGCAGCTCTTTGTAATGTAAATGGGACCTGGGTTTGTTTATTTCACTCTTAGGCTTTCCTGAATTAAATATTTGCAGCGCTCCCAATCCAAGCAGTCAGGATTATTCCCTTCACTGATACTTAAAGAAACAAAATCATGAAGCCATTTATCTCCACTGCAAATTCAGTGAATTCCTTATTTGCAGATGCTACAGGGCTGCTCAAGATAGCCAGATCTCAAGCTGAGTACGAAGAGTCAGAGCAGAAGCCCACAGTACTGAGTGGGCAATAAAATGGCAGATGAAATTCAGTGCTGACAAGTGCAAAATAATGCACGTGAGGAACAACAACTCTAACTAGACATATATGATGATGGACTCTAAATTAGCTGCCATTACTCAGAGCAGATCACTGGGAACAGCAGCTTAGTGCTCAGCAAGGGCCAAAAAGGGAAAACCAAATGCTAGGGAGTTGCCAGTAACTAGAAAAGGAATTTCTAGAAAACTCTCTTCTGTAACAGAATAAAGGCATGGTAGGCACCAGCCTTGAACACGACATTAATTTCTGCCTTTATTCCTATCTAAAAAGACTTCAGCAGCAGTAAAATCAGAGTCCAAGAAATTGTGTTGAAGGGTCTTACGCTTAAAACATGGCCAACTAAAAGTACAAAGGAGGTTGCTGAGGGCCTTGTCCATTCAAGCTGTAAGCATCTCCAAGCATGGAAATTCCCCCATCTCTCTACACAGTACTTTCCAGCACTTAACTGCTCCCATCAAGAAAAATATTGTCCAAATACCTGCTCAGAAGTATGAGAGATTTGAGGATCTTTTTTTGAGATTATTTTGAGAATGATCAGCAGTACAGAGTGACATCTGTAAACGAGGAGAATAAATAGATTGGGACTTGCAGCTTAGAAGAGAGAGAGCACGGACAAAAAGCGAGAATGTCTTTGGGGTTTATGGGATACAAGTGACAGACTATATGTTGTTTTTTCCACATTGCTAGAGGAAGGAGGTTCCTAGTGAAGCAACAATTTAAAACAAGTAAAAGCTGCTTCTTCGCTAGTTGCATAATTGAGTTGTGGATCTCTTTGGCTGAAGATGCTGGGGAGACCAAAGGAATTGGTTGGCTCAGAAAAATATTAAGCGAATTTCTAAAGAGCTCCTCAGACAAGATCTGGGGATAACTTTTGGGCGAGGAGCAGCCTGGGCCATAGACTAGGAGAAAGAACCCAGTTCCCACTTGTTCTTTCCCTTGGCGTCCATTGACCTGATCCCTTACAGTAGTTATTTAGCTTTGAATTTCTTAACCTCACATTTAGACCTAAATGTTTCAGATGGTGTCCTTCAAAGGCCCTTAGCTAAAATACAAATTGAGCTATGTTGTAACCACCCTTGTGAAAAGCTTCAACTCTGCAATCTTTATTTTGAAGCAGTGGTCTTAAAAGGGAAATACATTCCTCAGTGGCAGTGTATGTTGAAGTCCGAAGAAACGTGATCGTGATTTAAGATAAAGTGAGATTGCAGTTTCAAAAGGTTGCAGACAAATCAGGCTACCTGCTTCCTTCCTTCAGGCCCTCCTCTGTTTTATCTAAGTCCAGCTCTTAAGGGCAGTAGAATGGCAGATGAGTTTCTGGGAGGAGTGCTGGATGTGGAAGAGCTACATGACAGGAGGTGGCACTTTCTGTTGATGAGCTATGAAGAATGCCTCTTTTCCAAGCTGATCTGCAGGCTCTCTGAAGCGCTCTGCGCACTTTTTTGTTGCTCAGTCTTCCTTTCTGTGCCCTCTCCTTGAAGAGTAGTGCATCTTCGCATGCATTCAGTTGACCAGAATATAAGCCCAATGTTCTCACCCAGAGAAATTAAATCCAGTTCTGTACTTACTTGCAGAAAACAGAAGACGAGAGCTAAATTAAAGTATTTGCAGCCCTATAGATTTTGTTCATTATGCTTATCTAGACAAATTAATTTAGATGCAGGGCAGATAACGTGCTGTTGTCCCCAGTCTCATTGCCCTAAATACTGCAGCTTATTCCATAAGTGATTGTTGCAAAAAGGCAAGTCACAAATTCTCTGCAGCTTATAGTAAGAGCCCTTGTATTTCTCTTGTGCCATAATTCCAGCCCTGTCAAATCAGGCAGCAAGGATGCCAAGCTCTCCTTCTCTTGGCAGTTCATTGAACAGAATGTTTTCCAAGATGGCTTTTAAACTAAAGGATCTTAGGTGCAATTGGGTCAGCCCAGAAATAAAGAATGTCTTCATCCCTGGGACTCTCAGAAGACAACATGCTCAAAATGTAGAGGAATCAAATAAAAACTTGTTGAGAGCACGAGATGAAGAGAGAAGATTTTGAGAATTGTGGTACACTATCTCTACCAGTGGCTCAGAAGGAGGCCATCTATGTGTAGTTAGTGATCAGGTCACTGGTTTAAGGACTTCTTTGAGAAATGACAATGAGTGACAGAAAAATAAATGAAGATGTGGAAGCATCAGGTATTCAGATGAAAGGCGAAGAGCAATCACACTAACCATCACTGCTGATGGAATACATTAGCTGGAGTAAAATCACAGACGTCACTGATGGATTTTGCAGGGAAGGGTGGTAGCATATCTAGTACTCAGCACACAGAGGTACAGAGTTCATAGGAGAAGATTTTTGTGATAGCTTGAAGGAAGAGCAATGAGCAAAGATAAATAATGCCGATACATGAAGGAGAAATAGTTTGAAGGTCATTTAATTAGTTTAGCTGCTAGCACCATGGTGTATAGAATTGGGTAGTTAAGACTGGGGATTTCAAGGTTAATGAGATTAGATTATGGTTAATAGAATGATACAAATTTAGAGAATTTAACTATTATTTGAATTGGGTTATTTAATAAAACTGTTAATTAAGGAGGGAATCCATATTGTCATCTTCTCTTTTAAAATTAACCATCAGGGACTCAGGAAGAAGGGCCCAGCAATGTTCTGGGCAGGCTCAGGAGAAAGGTGGCTGGGTTAACTGGAAACCCCATACAGGAAGCCCTCTGGAAGCCAGCTGGCCATCTTGCATTGTGCCAGCTGAAGACTTCTTTACCTCCAGAGTGAAATCATGGGCAACACTTGTCTGCTCAATCACCCTTCATAATATCATTGCAAGAGGAGCGACATCCCTCACCTTAGAAGCTATTTCAAACAAGCTTTCTGCTTGCATATGATTTTAACCTTCTGACTAGTTATCAGTCGGGAAAGCCTCATCTCCCTGCCACGACTGTTTGGACTCTGCCTCTAGAGCAGCAGCGTCCTGTTCCAGCTTATACTGAGACCCCTGTGTGTGATACAACAAATGGGGGAGGTGATCACCAATTCCAGCAGAGAAACACAAGGGAGACCTTGCCTCACAGCAGCTCTCCATTGCCACGTGGGCTCTCCTGGGGTTGTGACCACGTCTCTAATTGCTGTGCAGAAGCTATGCATGTTCCATCCTGGCCAGCTGGGATGAGGTGAAAGCTAAAGGGAGTCCCCTGCTTTTGCTGGAGATGCTTCTCAGGGGGCAGTACGTATTAAACACGACTCAAGACTTTGGATCAGTCTGTGCTCTGCAGCTCATTTCTTGTTTGAAGCAAGAATCTTGGATCAAGGCAGCAGGAGCTCAGCCTGCCCTGAGGAATCTCCTCCAGGGCGATGCTGCAGCATATTGTGTCCAAAGTCTCCCAAGCATAATAGCACCCAGGAGACTATTAAAAGCCAGTGGAAATGAGAGTAGCCACTAAACTCTAATTTATGCCAGAGCCAGTCTGAGCTGAACTGCTTACTTCTCCCTGTTGGGCTCTATTCTCCACTGGGAGAATGGAGCCCAAGACCTACATGTTGCTGGTACTGCAGTTCACCACTCTGACAGGGGCAAGATTCAGAGCAGGACTCCCAGCAATCTTTTGTGTTATATCCTCTGAGCTAGGTTTTGTCTAAAAGATGTCTAAGCCACAGCAGGCTGGCCAGATATCTCCCACATCTTAAGAAGGTTCTGAGGCTACTTGTGAATGTGATTTTAAACCAATTTTGACTACTGCAGCTCTCCTGGGGCAGGCAGAGCCAGTTGTGATGAGGAAAAGCAGCAGTATTTCCAGACTACAGGGCAAAGTCTTGTGATTTTTAAGCAGGGTAAAAAGAGACTCTACAAAGTTGCGTTGGGGATACAAGCTCTCAGAGGACAAAAAAGCGTGCACCCAGGCAAAGGCAAGGATGATATACTTGTGGGAGCCTATAAAGCCTGCCTGTATGCTGAGCAGAGGTGCAAAGAAATGACAGATAATGAAGCCACACTTACAGCTTGCAGAGGGAGAAGAAAGCGGCAGTTAAAATAACATACACCAAAAATGCTAGAGATGGAGAATTTTGTACTTGCATGACCCAATTTGTTATGGCAGACAGAAGATTACATGAAAGGATTAAGCTTTGCTGTCCTTAAGGTCACATTAGGGGTCACAAGTGTGTGGCCTTGCCTGATCCCTGGCTTGCAGGGGAGCAGAAATCAGGATGCTTTTTTATGGGGTGGAAGGGACTCATTCACTGCGTTTGAAGTCAGATTACTTCACTCCCTCAGCCACAAAGCTGATAATGCAGAGAATAAGCAAGCAGTGGGCTAATCTCAAACAGGACTTTGCATTCCTCCTGGGGGAGGCTCTAGCAGTTCTTTCCCAAAGGGTGTCACAGCACAACTCCCCTGGCACAACAGCAGACGTGACTGCAGCGAGGCGGGGTTGCGCTAAGCAGCGTTTCTCTGCAAGGAGCATTATCCTCTTCCCTGGAGTTCTCTCTCTTTGCTTTGGTAAAGTTTACTAGCTGCTTGTTAAGGAGCTAAGAGAGCTGAAGCCGAAAGATCTGAAGTCTTTCCCTGGCTAAGTTTTCCCATGGTTGACTTGAGGCTGGAATACTAATATTGTATCCGTCTCCATCCTCAGCATATCTGCCTACGTCTCTGTCTCAACAAAGCAGCCCAAGGACATCTATCAAGATCTAAATGTTACTGTAGGGACTGTACTTTCTGCACAGAGCCATCTTTTAAGCATGCAGATATAGGGACAGAAAATGCAGGGACAAAGGATGACTGCAGCTGACTCCTTGTGGACTTGACTCTTTCAAGCATCTTTTCCTCCTTCCCCTGTGCTTTCCCCACAGAGCTCTTTGTGTTTGTAACAGCTTCTCTCCATTTCTCTGTCTTAACAACCCCTTGTCCCACTTCAGACTTTAGGTAGAAAAACTGCAAACGTACCTTCTTGTTTCCTTTGCCTTCCGTTGCATTTGCTGTTGCACTCAGGGCACTGCAGAAAACGTGCCCTGACAAAGTTGCACCAGAAGCTGCAGCATGGCTGAAGATGAGGAAGATACATTGCATGTAGAGCTGGCTGCATTCGTTTTCTCTTTATCACTGTCAGGCAGGGAGATACTTACAATTAAATGTGATTTTTCCTGTCAATTATCTCGTGCCAGAAGAGAGTTTTAAAATCAATTCCTGCTTTAAAAGTTCAGCGACCTACTTACGAATTTCAAGCCTGTTTGGAGTTCACCTTTCCTCTTGCATTTTGCTATGTCATTCTTTTGCCCTCATTATATGCTTGATGCAGCCAGGCTCCCAGCCATGGTAAATCCCATCATAAACTCTGCTTTATGACCCTCACCACACCGGTGCTAAAACGGTCTGTCTTTCCCCTTCCTGAGCTCCCTGATGGCAGCAGGCAGAGTTTTAATCACTGTGAATTCAGGTTGTGGTCAGATTAGGTAGAAGATAGGATGCGTGTTTGTTGTTTTGCAGTGATGTATTGTTTCTGGGATTACTGTGCTGAATAGCAGAGGGTGTCAGCTGATATTTATTACTTAAAGCTGTCTCAGCTGTTCTGGTTCAGCAAATAAACCTACATTCAAAATGAATGAGGAGCTCTGCTTGCCTTGTATGCCATGATGTGTGCAAATGTGATTATTGCTTCCGAGGCAGGGGAAGCTGGAATCGTTGTGGGAGCGTTTTTAGTTATTTATTTATTTTCACTCTTTGCAGGCAATCACGCGCATTTCTAAAGCACACAATGGAGCCAAAGGCTTGACACCTCTCTTCCCTGCCCCATTGTTAAGCCCTGGCATTCCGCTGGCTGGGAAGGCTGGCTCCCTCTCTCTCTAAAGCGATAAGCTTTAAACCATGCTATTGATTGCTTAAGGCGTTACATGTTTTACACCTAGGTTATCGGTGTTATTGAAAGGGGAAGACACAAAGCTACTGGGCCTTAAAATGAATCTACCTCTCGTCTTTCCCCATTTGCTCTGAGGATTTCAGACAATTTGTTTTACGCGGATCTCTGCTGTGGAGATAAATAAATGAAACTGGAGGCAGCAGCCCTCCCCGAGGTTCGAGGTAGCAGTGTTATTAGTACCTGGCCCCACACATGCAGCCAGCCAAACTGGGCTTGCTTATTCTTTAACACAGCATGTTGACCGTTGAACATAATGCACCAAAATCCTCCCAGAGCTCCAGAGTGGCTTTCACCCAGTTTACAAGCACAACCATGTCCCATCCCACCTGCCTTCTTTCTGCCCGTGGCACCAGCAATGCCTTGTAGGTAGGGTAGGGGTGGGTTTGATGGGACACAAATACGAGAACTGTGCATCCTGCACTCCATTCTCTGCACCTCACATCAGAGAAGCATCAGGAGTGGGATAAAGTGTCGCTTTGTCCTTCAGTGGCATATCCCGTTCTGGGACCTCAGCAAGAAACTCATGCTCAGTTATTCACAACTGAAGAGCTGCCCTATTGCTTGCAATAGCAAGAAGTAGTAGCTGCACTCGTTTTTACACAAGTACCCTAACGAGTGTATCGGCATCGTAAAACATGACCACCTCTATTCTCACTGTGTTATCCCACAGTGCCTGTTTCTCAGAGGCACAGAGTCTACATGCCATGATTAAAGGGACTTTCGTCCATCTGAGCTGATGTGATTTGCCTGGGGACACACAGGAGGCACGCAGCTGTGCAGAGAATTAGAGGCACGCTCTGAATGTGGAGCTGGCTGTGTAACAAACAGCTTAAAATGCACAGTCTCAAAGACAAGGTGGCATGGCCAAGGTTGCACAAATGATCTGAACCTAGAATTGAGCCTCGATCTGCTGCTGACATACCTTAACTGCAAAGTGATCCTTCCTTGCAGGACCGAGGCATAGTGACACGATGAGATGATGATACTTTTTATGGTCAGAAGAAGGATTTAATAACTGAGCAATGAAACGCTTGCTTTTATGCACGGTGGTTTTGGGCACAGAGTGCAGGCATGGGGCAGAGGAGGACTGGAGATTCCCTTTCCCTTCCCTCAACTAACACTGCCTTTCTCTGTCTAAAGGACGGCATGAATTGGGTGTGCAAAAATGTCAATGCAAAGAAGAAATAAAGCACTCTGAGCTGCATGGAAATGGAGGAGCGGTGGGAGCAGAATTCTAGCCTGAAAACACTAATTTGCTGCTTTCTGACCAAATGTTTTTCCATCTGTGCACAGCTACAGCTGTTAAAAGAAAAAAAAAAAAAAGAGAGAGAGGAAAAAAAAGGGAACACCATCGGTTAAAACCTACTGCTGGATTTGGAACTTGACCTGCTCTTTAGTATCGTTTTTTATCCCAATAAAGGAATTATATATTTCCTCCCTATGCATAAATAGTAGTAAATGTCTGATTAGCCAGCAAGTTTGTAAGCAGAAGCAAGACTGATTCAGTGTGAAGCAGAGGGAGTGGTGAGTTACTGTAGTTGCTTAAATGCATAGGAGCTGCCCTATCTGTGCAGGCTTGCAGTTGCTGAGGACACGCTCAGGTGTCAGTCACAGCTTTTCCTCAGTGACAGATAAAACGTGGTTTTGTTACCAATTGTGGGTAGTTTCTTAAAAAAAACTGATAAGGAGTCATTTGTGTAATGAGGGTAGAAGACTTCAGCATATTCCTATAGCCATAAAAGAGGAGTTTGATCATAACGAGACACTGCTACATTGCGACGACGCCGTAGAAGGAAGAGGGTTATGTGTGTATAATTGAAGCTCTTTACAATTGGAATAATGCAGGATGAGCGTGCCTGGGGCTTTTCTCGCAGCTGAAGGAGAATTTAGCCCGGCGTTTCACCTTGAGCCAGCAAAAACGTGGTTCCTGTGTTCAGTAAGCTCCATATGTGAGATTAGTCTTGATGTTGAACAATCCCTGTTGATTTTCCCTTGATGTTAAGGCAACTCCGCAGCAAAATGCAATTAAGTCCGTGATTACTTTCTAGAATGAGATACCAGGTCCCAGGCTTCCTCTCTGCAGTGTGCAAAACCCATTCTCCCGCCCTCCTCAGCAGCCCCGCATGGAGGTGCCCCCAGCCCGCTGCCAGCTGCAGCTCAGCCGGGTGGAGGTGAGGAGCCCGGCAGATGGGAAACGCTCTTTATAGCGAGGGTTTGTTCTCCCCTGAACTGCCTTTCCTGCAGAAGGATGCGGTTGCTGAGATAGAAACGCGAATGCGTTTTCCACCTCCTTGTCCGCGATTCAAATCTATCCCCAGCTGACAGCGGGCAGGAGTCACTTGGCGCGCCAAAGCAGCCACGTCCTGTTGAAGCGAGCGTGGTGACTCCTGGGCCAGTTTCTAACGCACAGATGGTAAAATAATCCCGCTGCCCTGCTTGCCAGCTTTGTTTGCCGCCTGCCTGCGAAAGGCCAGGGCTGGCTGGGGACCGCCCTACCCCTTCCACCTCTTGCAGGCGGGCGGCACGGGGCGAGCTGTGTGTCCTGCGGCATGTGGCTTCACCACGCACCAGCGAGCTGACTCATGGAGCCAGGCGGCCAGCTGACACCCCTGGAGCTCCACGCCTCGCTCGTCCCTTCCCCTGGACATCTCCAGCTCACGGCACAAACATCTGCACTGTGCGTGAAGCCGCCTCCGTGTTAGAGCCCGGCAGATTGAAATTGTCTGGGGCCGCTTCCAGGTCCCCCCGTACATGGGGATGGTTCAGGGGTTGGGCTGCGCCTAGTTCAGCTGTCATTGCTGTGGCTGGGGGCAGAGGGACAGCTGGGACAGCAACTGCTGCAGCGATCCAAGTGTAATCTGCCTGCGTCTGTGAGTCAGCACCCTGAGTGCATCTGTCTGCAGCCCAGGCGGGACGTGCAGACGGAGCGATGCAGCCTGCTGCAAAAAGCAGGGCTGGGAGGGGAGCGGAGGCTCCATCGAGCTGTTAGGCAATAGCTAATGACACAAAGAAGTGACACGCTTCCAGTTGGCGTGCATTGAGCAAGGAGTCGTGAGGAGAGATGTTCATTTAAACAGAGCAACTGTGTTAGCTTAAGGGGAGCCTCAGGAAGCTGAACCCTCATGTTTCTGGAGCCAAAGGAGGAGAAATGTATCCCAGCACGTGTATGAGAGATCCCCTTTTTCTCCATATCCGCACATATGCCTGATGAAAGTGCTGTAAAGCATTGCAGCCGCTTCTGGAAGGCACTCTTTGCTCTGTGGGAAACAGTCCCAAGCTTTAGGCTGGCACTGGGTGCTGAGTGAAGTGCTTTGGCTTCTCTCCTCTGCCCCATCAGAACAAAACCCCCCTGGGGGCAGAAGGGAACCCTCCTCACCTGCAGAACTGCAGAGCTAAGTGCTGCCCTGCTCTCTGCTACTTCTGTAGGCTCCCATCAGTTATACTTGGAAAATGTGTATAAAATGCTGTAAATTTACTCTTGCTCCAGTTTGGAAGGAAAAATTGCCTTACTGAACTCAGGATCCAGAAGCGTTTGCTGGCTCATTCCTTATGTTTGCTGGTTGCTTGGTCCTGCTCCAGCCAGAGCTTCGCCTGTCATCTGGTAGATGAATGTGGTCTACCTGGGAGGATGGAGGTGGAGGGTTACAACGACTGAAGTAAATCATCTTGCAGCAATGGCCATAAATGCTCTCTGTACTGTAAGCTCTGTGTATTGACCCGGTAGAAATGTAAAGGGATGTGGGGTCCTGCTCACCTGCCACTCTGCCCCCAGCAGCACCCGGCTCAGTACCACCTGTGAAGCTGGGAACACAAACGCTGCCCCTCTGCCTCCTGACCCACGTGCTTCATGCTAATGTCCTGAGGAGGCTTTGTCCTTCCAACTCTGCTTTGCCCTCTTTGAAGTGAGATCCGAGCAAAGCAAACCATCTCATTGGTATGGGTGGAGCTCTGCCGCACATTGCATCGATTCATAGATTTTTAAAGCCAGAAGGGACCATTATGTTCCTCTCTCCTGACCTCCCGCATAACACAGCCCATTAAATTCCACCCAGCCAGGCTCGCTGCAAGCTCGATGCCTTCGCTTGAATGAGAGCCCCTCTGCCAGGCAGGCAGCAGCCTGATTTAAGGCTCCGAGTGACGGCCGACCCCAGCCCAGGCACGAGGAGTCTGTCGCAGGGGTTAATTCCCTTCCCGGGGGGAGGCTGTCGTGCTTCACTTTCACATCATTAAATCTGGTTTTACCTTTGTGATAGATTAAAGACGCCTCTCCTGCCCATTGGTGTTCTCTGGAGGGGAAAGATGATGGAGAAGTGAAATTCTCCAAGGGCACAGCAGGAAATGAGGCTCTGATGTTTGCAGCGGGAACTCGTGCTCAAACCCCAGCTCCCCAGTTGGCTCCGATGGAGAATTTCTCTCCTTCCCTCGCGTTGTTCCCCACACCCCAGTGCCACCCCTCATGTGCTAGAGGCGTTTTTCTCCATCAGAACTGTACCTGATCAGCAGACGGCGTTGGCTGACCGCAGTGGGGTGAGGCCTCTCCAGCACTGCCTCTTCCATCGTGGTCCTGCTGTGGCCAGGCCCACACAAGCTCTTTCTTTTATGTTCCCTTTCTGAATTCCACCAAAAAGGGGTGTTTGCAATACCTGCTCGTGTTGGTACTCGGTGTATGGTTTAGATGTCTTTGTCAAAAAAAGTAAATCATTAAAATTTAGTAGAAAGACACATGGTGTCTCGAGGTGATCCTTTCCCTTCCGCGGGCTTCATTCTCCCGGCAGCAGTCCGTATGTCTGCCTGTCTGCCTGTCCGTCTGTCAGGCCATCCATCCATCCATCCATCTGACTGTCTGTCTGTTCCAGCTATCTGTCCCTCTATCTGCCTGTCCACCCGTCAGTCTGCCTGTCTGTCCACCCCTCTGTCTGTCCATCCGTCTGTCCATGTACTGCCTCCTCTGCTTTCCCTCCATCTCACAAGAGGAATGAGGCAGCTGCCTGTGCTGGAACCACTCAGATTTTGGAAGAACACTTTTTCCATCGGATTTTTGTTCATCCAAAAACTATCATAGCAGCGAGGAAGCGAGGATGGTGCGCTTCGAGAGCAGCATATTGTCTCCAAAGTCATTTTGTAGGTTAAAAAAAGTGTGTGTGTCATGGAACTCGCTCCCTGCTGATCTGGCAGGAAAATTAGCAGGGAAAAAAGCAAAGCAGAGAACAGTTTGGTTTTGGTTCAGCGTGACCGAGTTCAGAGGGAGTTTTGAGAGTGAGGCGAGTTCCGGCTCCACTTCTTTCCAACCGATGTGACTCACTGCGCCAGGACGGCCCCATCGCGGGGAGCTGCTGGGGCCCGACCCGAGGATGGGCCGCAGGACAGCTCAGCTCTGCGGTGTGCCTTGGGGCAGGGGGTCCCCGCACCCAGACTGCAATGGGGACGGCGCCCCACGGGGTGCTGCGTGTGGGGGAGCCGCCCCGCGGTGCCCTGTGCTGCTGAATGGGGCATTGAGCAGCACAGCTGGTGCGGGGGGGTGAGGGGGCCGCAGTTGCTCCTGACACTTTTGCCTCTGAATGTGGTGATAAACTCCCTTTCCCGATTAGCGTTGATCCCTCTGCCTCCAAAACAGTTGGCCCTAATGAACATACGGCCCAACAGCTGTAAGCGGTTATACATATGCATGGATATATATATTTATCCCCCCCCAAGCCCATCCATATATACTGGAGATCACAGCTGTTGCTATTCTTCCTTGCAATGCAGATCAGACGCTCTCTCTCTTTGGAGTCTTACTTGACCTATTTTGCAGGCGCAAGATTTTTTGTGATGATGATTTCCCCAGTTGGTGCTTTTGATTCCGCCTGAAACATCTTGATTGAAGGCAAACAATGGCAGCTCCGGCAGCCGGCAGCGCCCCGCACCCACGCGCCGCCCTGGCAGCCGCCACGCTGGGGACCATGGGGACAGCATGGGGACAGCATGGGGACCATCATGGGGACATGGGGACGTGGGACAGGACGAGGGGACATCTGGGATTCCGGGACAGGGGATGGGACAAGTGTACACTGAGGACATTGGGGATGTGGAGACATGGGATGTGGGATATGACAAGGGGATGTGGGCGACATGGGGATCCAGGGGATGAGAGACGGGACAAGGGGACACTGGGGACATAGAGACAGCTGGGACTTGGGATGGGACAAGAGGACGCTCCCCAGCAGCCATTTTACAGAATCACAGAATTGTAGGGGTTGGAAGGGACCTCCAGAGATCATCGAGTCCAACCCCCCTGCCAAAGCAGGTTCCCTACACCAGGTCACACAGGTGGGCATCCAGGCAGGTCTTGAACATCTCCAGAGAAGTAGACTCCTGTCACAACTCCTATGCTGCCCCCTCCTTGAGCCCAGCAGGCCCCCGCACCTGGTGTCCCCATCTCCTGCTACCTCCCAGATGTCACTTGCTTGGCCCCCAGCCCCTTCTCACCTGCCAGCCCCAAAATCTGCAAACGAAGCTGGCTTTCCTCGGTGTGGAGACTGGGCCCCATGGTGACATCCCTTGGTGTGGAGGTAGGTACCTGTGATGACCTCCATTGGCGTGGAGGTGAGTACCTGTGGTGAGCCCCATTGGCGTGGAGATGGGGCCCTATTTTGACCTTCCTTGATGTGGAGACAGGGACTCTTGGCGCCAAGGACCGCACATATGTCATTGCAGCAATGCTCTCAGCACCCTCCAGGCAATGGGGTCCCTCAAAGCCCGTTCCCCAGGACCGGCCACCAGTCCCATCTCAGTGTGGGCTTTGGAGTCCAGCAGGAGCCTCCCACAGCCCTGTGGACCCCCTTGGCCACCCCCCAGAGAGGGGCCCTACAGTGGCCACATCCCAGCGTGGAGGATCGCCTGGCCAGGAATGCACAAAGCCATTATTTGTTGGCTTTTCCACTGGATGAGCATCCTTCATCCCTGTTTCTACAGCAACTGGGAAGTTCCTGTCCTGGCCCGGATGGAGGGCATGAAGTGGCCGAGGGGGAGTCAGGGTGGGGGGAGACAGAAAAAAGGTTCTGAGGGCAGAAGGAGCACTGCGTGGCCCCGGTGTGGGCATGGTGAAGGGGGAACGACCCCGAAACTGCACTGCTCTTAGAAAACCCAGTGAGCCGACAGCTCTTTATCTTCCACAGCGCGTCTCTTCATTTATTCATTATGAGATAATATCCAGATCTGGCTAATTAATATTCCTGCATATTTTCCAAGGACTGATGAGGTATCTTAAAAACATCTCTCCAAGATGGGCTTTCATATTTATAAGGTTGATGCGCAAACTTAAATTGACGGCGTCTAAATATACTCCTCATGTTTAAGCATGGGGCCATGTTCCCAGGGGCGATGGGGGGTTTTGGGGGGTCCTCAGCTCAAAAAGGCTCCTGGAAGCCACACTGTGATATGGTGGCACCTGTCCTTCCACGGGGATAAGGGGTTTCCATCTGATGGCATTGAGTGCTGCACCTGGGCTGGGTCTGGAGTCCCCAACCCACTGGACTATGGATGCCAGAGCATGGTTGTGCTGAAATCCTTTTAAAGGTTAAAAAAAAGGAATTAGTGGCAAATGGGGAGCTTGCTGTGCATTCACTCTCATTATGCTGATTGTCATTCAGTTGTATGCAAAAGGTGGAGGAGGCTCCCATTGACACAGTGGAGCCCCAGTGGGGGTATGTCCCTAAAGCTGGAGGAAGCGTTGCTGGGGACCTGACCCCATCGCTACCACAGCCCCAGAACTGCACCCTTCCTGGGGCTGAGCTGGAAATGAAGCACTGACCCCATGATGTGCCAACGGACAGGGGACAACCCAAGCGTTGGTGCCACCTCTCCCCTCACCACTCCACCAGATGTGTGTGCCTGGCCCCAGCTGTTTCTCATCAGCCTCCCCCGGCCCCATGATCCTTTCTCCACCCAGCCCCATGTCCTTCATCAGACACCAATTTGGTCCGGTCCAGCTGCTCATTTTTCTTTCTGCCGTGTCACATGTTTTCACCCAGCTCCCAATCCATCTCCTTCCATTCACAACTTGAGCTGTTTATGGATGGCCCCCACTCACCCCCTCCTCCTCTCCCCCTCAGATAGAGCCATTCATCAGCAGAACCTCTCAGCACTGGACTTACCCCTTTGGTCCCACTGCCTCCACGAGGCCACCACGTCCCCACATACCATCAAACAGTTCCAGTGCTGGGGTTTTGTCAGAGGCAGGGGGTTTGTACTGAGGCTCAGTGCTGTGTTTGGGGCTCCAACGAGGCATGCGGACAGGTGGGGACATGTCCCAGAGCCCCGTCTATAGGCAACAGGTGCCTTAATGCCCACAGCTGCACAGAGGAGGAGGATGAGGACAGCTGGGAGAGTAAAAAAAAAAAGAAAGCAGAGAAACCCAATCCTGAAAAGAATGGCAGAAATCCCTGAATGCCTCCAGAAAGCCCCATTTTTCCCTGGATAGGCCCCTTTGGCCTCCATTCCACTCCATTGGCTGCAGTGGCCTCTCCATCCCTCTCTGTTGGCCCCATTGACCTCCATTCCCCTCTGCTGGCCTCCATTTCCCTCTATTGGCCTCCATTCCCTTCTATTACCCCAGTTTTCCCCTGGATTAGCCCCATTGGCCTCCATCTCCCTCTGTTGGACTCTATTCCCCTCTGTTGGCCTCCATTTCCCTCTATTGCCCTAATTTTCCCCTGTATTGGCCTCAGTGGCCTTCATTCCCCTCTGCTGGCTTCCATTCCCCTCTATTGCCCCAACAGAGGCTGCTCCTCTTTTTCCCCTGAATTAGCCCCATTGGATCCATTCCCCTCTGTTGGCTTCCATTCCCCTATATTGCCCCAGGTTTCCCCTGGATTGGCCCCACTGGCTTCCATTCCCCTCCACCAGCCTCCACTGCCCTGAAAGAGCAGCTCAGCCCCTCACGACATCATTTCCTCATCCTTCCCACAGGGCTGGGGCTGTGCCGTGCCCATTCCTGCCGCAGGCAGCAAAGCCGCCGTCCCCATCCTCGTCCCTGTGCCGCCACAATGGCGATTGTTCCAGAGGCCGCGGGCAGGACGCGGCCCCGCGCCTGACTCACATCCTCACGGGCTGGGAGGGTCGCCCCTCCAGCATCCCCCTGGGAGATGAACCCAGAAGGGAACCCGCGGCGCTGCGGGGCACGTTGGGGTCTGGGCTGCCTCGGGGTCTCGCATCCCAAGCCCAGTGCTGCTCCTCCCCAGAACCCGGAGCCCCGCGGAGCCGCACCGGGCAGAGCGCAGCAGAGCGAGGCGGTTGCACTAAGTGATCACATTTATTTGAATATTTGTGTGTGTGTGTGTGTGCGTGTGTGTGTGTTCTAAAATTGGTTACAGAATAAATACCTGTGCCTTATAGCAGGAAGTCCACTTTTTTTTATACAAAGTGCTTGTTACAGGAAGTTGCATCAGCGATACGCGGGGGGGTGCGTTTGGCAACGCTTCCCCTCCTGAAAACTAGAACAGTTTTTGTTGTTCTTGTTGTTTTATTAATTATTATTATTTATTCGTGGTTTTTTTTCTTTTCCCTTTTTTTTTTTTTGTTTTTGTTTGTTTGTTTGTTTGTTTTTTGTGCATTAAATTTCCTGCCATTGTGTATTTACAAATCTCTGAAAGGAGAGGGGAAAAAAAAAAACAACAAATCAAACCAAAACCAACCAACGCCGAGACGTGTGAGAGGTGGTGGCCTTTAACGCAAAAAAAATCAGCCTTTAAAAAAAAAAATAAAAGAAACAAACCCAAAATCTACACGTATCATTTCATACTGAATCAATGATAGGTTTTTTTTTTTTCTTTTCTTTCATTTTGAAAAGGGAAAAAGAAAGGTCAGGAAAAGGGGGAAAGTGAACCAAACCAAAAGAATAACTGCAAGGAGCGGGAGCAGAGAAGGTGCCATTGTCCCTTCGGAGTGTCGGCAGCGAGCGAGGGCAACGCGCCCAACGCAGATCCCCATCCACTGCTTCTCCTTAATTCCCCCCTCATCTTTTCTGGCAAGGGGCAGGAGGGACGTTCCGAAATTAAATTAAAAAGAATGGAAAGGAAATAAGCATTATTATTTCTTTTAAAAATGAAAATATAAAGGAGATGAGAGACAAACCCTCCCCAAAATCCTGGAGGGGCGCGAGGCGGAAGGACGCTGGGTTTGATTCGAAAGCAAAGAAAACCAACAAAAAGCCCAAACGAAGCACAACTCCTCTCTCGGACGCGCCGTCCGCCGGGTTAACTGGTGACGTAGTGTTTGGCCGAGGGCTGGCCGTACACCCTATAGAAATCCTGCCGGCCGTGCTGCTGGGACGCATCAATCCAATCCCGCACGGCAAGTCCCGGCAGCGACTGGGGCACGGCGGGCGCGGGCGGCAGCGGGTGGGAGTACTCCTGTGAGGAGACTGTCCAGGGGAAGTGCCCCGAGCGTGGGTAGGGCTGATGCCCGCTGTGGTTGGACACCGAGGAACAGTAACAGTTGTCCACCGAGCAGACGAGGATTTTGCGCCCGCCGTACTGCGAGAGCACGGACTGCTGAGATGACGTGGTGTTGGGGTAGTGAGATGGGTTGAAGACGGAGCCCGAGTGCACCGGCTGCGGGCCGCTGGGAAGTCCTACAATGTGCTGCGTGGAGCTACAAGGCACCATGGCTTGTGCGGACTGCCCCTCGCCGGCCGACGCGCCCTGGCTCATGTACTGGCTGGCCACAGTCCCGGACGATGGCTCGAGGAAGCTGCCCTCGGGGAAGGCAGTGGAGTGCTTGCGCTTCTCCGCGCCGGAGTTGCTGACGGTGCACGGGTACATGGGGATGCTCTGCAGGAAGGGGACGGGGGTGCTCAGGGGACCTGCGGAGGGAACAGGAGGGTGGGACCACGTCAGGACGCCATCCCGACAGCCCTGGATCCGCAGGCAAAGCAAGGCATCACCCCAGCCTGCATCCTTCCCACAAGCCACAGCGTGCCTTCACAGCATCTCCGTGTCTTAATCCGGACCACAGACGGTCCCTGCAGCCCAACAGTTCTCCCCACCATCTCTTGCTGGGACCTACAGGATGCCCAGTGCTGGATGCGGGAGGCAGCCAAGCCCTTTTCCCCAGTGCTTCAACCTCACCCACCTTCCAGCAGCTTCCTGAGCTGCTTCTCCTTCTTGGCGATCTCGTTCAAGAAGAGCTTAGAGTTGAGGTGGCCAATTTTGGGTGGAGGCAGGCTGCCACCAGTACAGTTCTGGGTCCTGTTGAGACAGAGGCAGAGAAGAGGTGAGGGACAAAACACACACAGCGGTGTGTGTCCACCTTCCCCCCACCAGGCTCCTTTCCCCACCCTCTCCGGAGCTGGATTTCTTCCCCAGGAGCTGCTCCCATCCATTATCCCTAGGCCCCTCCCCAGTGGCCTGTCAGGGCAACTCCAGCACTGCCAGCCCAGCTCACTCTGGAGATGGAGAGGGAAACAGAGGCCCTGCAGCACCCCCAGCTCTGCTCTATCTCCATAGGTCATGCTGCTGCACCTCAAACAGCCCCCTTCTCCAAACGCGCTCGCTGCACTCACCTGTCCATTAGGATTTTCACGGACTTGGTGTTCTAGGAAGGGAAGGAGAAGCCCTGGTCAGTGAGGACAGTCCTCATCCCAGCATCCATCTCCCTACTGATGTCAATTTCCATATCTCCCCAGGAGGGGACACAGGGCCCAGGTGTCTGTGGCCAGGGCAAGAGGATGCCTCCGCATCCCATGGATGCAAGATGTGCAGAGTGTTCCTGACCGTCTTACACTCCTGGTAGACACACCAGAGCCAGCAAGGGACCAGGAGGTGGTAGAGCCACCTGGTCCTTGGGCATCCCACCACCTTCCCCATCTGGGTGACCACAGATTTCGCTGGGCCCAGGAGGGGCACTGAGTCCCAAACCCCTTTTGTACCCTCTGCACCAATCCCACTGGGCGCCACTGAACCCTCTAGAGATGTTGGCTGCTCCACCAGACCAGCGTCCCCAATCTCTCATTGTGAGCCAGGCCTCCCCACCACCAAACCTGGCCCGTGGCCACCTCCCATCCCAGCACAGGGTTCTCACCTTCATGAAATTGATATCCTCAGTTTTGTCAAACATGACCTGGACAGAGCTGAGGAGCTTCTTGGCCTCCTGCATGCGCTCATTGAGATGCAGGACCTGGGCTGCGTTCTCATTGCAGAATTTGGCCTGGGCCTTGTCCAGGATCTCCATGGTCTTCCGCAAGTCTTCGTCCAAGATCTGGTGCATCTTCTCATACTGCAGGCGCACCTCATCCTTCAGCTGGCTCACTTTCTCCTGGGGGATGGCAGCAGTCAGCCCCTTGGCAGCCCCAAACCCCTGTGACCCTGCAGGACCCAGATCCTTCCCCATCGCCACCCCACTCCCACGGGGTGCCGGCCTTGGTGCTGGCCCCGTTACCTCCACCAGCCGCTTGTCAGACTCCAGCTTGTAGAGCTGCTCCTCAATGTCCTGCTCCCGCTCCTCCAGCCGGTCCTGCTGCTTCATCAGCATCTTCTGCAGGGGAAGAAAGGAGGAGCAGCCATCAGAGCCGAGCTCTGGGATCATATCAGAGCAAAGCTGAACTCCTCCTGGGCTCTCACCCCAGGATGCCCACATGAAGCTCTAAGGGCTGGGAACCTTGATTTGTGTCCCCTGGATAAAGGCAGCCCCATGAGTACATTTCAGCACTCGTTTTAGTCCCAGCCAAGTCCTGGGGGCACACATGGAAGGATTCATCTCCCGCTATGGAAGGTACCACTTGGATGCCCATCACCCACCCCCAGCGTCCGCCGTGAGCCATCCTCATCCCTCCCGCACACCCCATGCCACGCCACATCGTTTCTCCCATCCCCACTGCTGTGACAAGCCTCAGAGCCAGTGTCAGTGTAATCAGGAGGGACAGAGAGAGGAGGCACCGAGCTGCGTTACCCCGGGGCTGGGCCCCAGCAAGGACCAAAGAACTGGGACAGAACGCCATCGGGGTGAGCCCCGGCCCCATGAAGGATCCTGACCCCCAGCACAGAGGGGCTCTGGCAGTGGGGGGTGAGACGGGCAGAAAGCGGCAGCAAGGATGAGTTTCGAGGGGATTATTGCTATTATAAACCGCCACTCGGGGATTTATAATCAAGTAATTAATTCCTGGACGAGGTGGGAGGGGGAGGGCGGCAGAAGCGCTGCCGGGATTAATTGCGTTGTGGGGAAACGCTGTCACCTCCAACTCCGCTCGGAGCAGGAACTGGAAGCCTTCTCCATCCTGTTGTTTTCCTTAAGGGCTGAGGCACCTCCACCCTGGCCACATGGCAGAGCCATCGCCCCAAAAGCAGCGCTCGCTGCTAATAACAATGAGGAGCTAAAAAAACCCCCATCCTCCTGCTCACAGCTGTGTGCCACAGTGCCCGTGTGTGTGATCCCACACTGCGCAGACAGACGCATGGATGTGGCCATGGGGACACTGCCAGCCCCAGGATGTGATGATGCTGCAGGGACTGATGGACCGAGCTGCACTTGGCGCGCACTGTCAGCTCCATCCCACCTGTGCCTGGGATTGGGAGCTTCTCACCCACAGCCACTGAAACTCAACCAGGACACGCGGGTACAAATTGCCCTTTTGGCACTGAGGGGTGAAATCTCATTGTCTCTGCAGCACAGGCCGAATTCCTTCAATATTTTGAAAAGGAAAATATATCCCTTTCCCTTCCATCCCCTCCCAAATCTGGTATTTCTGAAGTCATGAACTCCTCCTCCAGGATCAGAATTTCTCAGGGTAATTTCTCATATTTCATGCATGACCTTGGTGCTGGGATGGCTGCAGCTCTCTCTGTGCACATTCTCCCCGCACGAGCCCTTCCCAGGCTCCAAGCAGCTCCAACTCACGTTCTGAGGCACGGAAGGTGCCAGGGGCCCTCCGGCTGTGGGGTTTGGAGGAGCCTTTCAGACCCATGAGGATTGGCCTTCCTCAATCACAAATCTGTTATCTCCAACCACAGTTATAAATGGAATTCCCCAGAATGGAGGAATATTGTATTTCAGTGTCAACAGATGTGAAGTAATGTGACAAATTAATTAATGTATTAATTTGTGGTCGGGCTGTTCTACCCCAGTCCAATAGGTTCCAAGTGAGGCAGTGCTGGCCGCTGGATGCCAGCTTGTTCTGACAGAATTATATGGGATCTCGCCCCTTTCTCATGGAAAAAAAAAAACAAAAAAACAGCAGAAACAGCTGAGACCCAAGAGCAGAATCAACAAAGGTGCAGCAAGAAATTAAGGCCGGGGCAGAGCTTGTGCCATGGTGACAGTTCCGATGATGTAGGGTCACCGCGTGGCTCCAGGCCACAGCCAGGAAATAAGTAAGGAATACTTCTAAAGCCCCAGCCTGCGGAGGTTAGGGTGTGGGAGGGAGCAGAAACCCTGCAGCTGCCTGGGGCCAGGCACATCCCTCCCAGCATCCCCCTCCCGTGGCCCTGGGCTGTCCCCCCACCACCAAAGCGCAGCCACCGCCTGAATGGGGACATTGTGCGCCGCCACCGGAAGGACGGGACGGTGGGAGTGGGGCAGGACGGGTGAGGAGGAGGAGGAGGAGGAAGGTGGGACTGGAGCGGAGGAGGACAAACGCTTTCCTCAGGAATTGCTCCAGCCACCTGCAGCAGAGCGCAGGACCTGCATCAAGGGCGCCCATTGAGGAGCATCCCGGCACGGAGCTGCGCGGGGCTGGAGCTGGGCCTGAGGTCGCACTGCTGAATGCTAATGGGCAAAGAGCCGGCGGCAGGGAGGGACGCGCAGACACAGTCACCCGGCCTCACACCCACTGACTGATTTTCTAAGAAAAACCCACATGCAGAGCTATTCTGGTCCATCCTGAGGATGTCCCCTGGCGCTGAAGCATCATGGGCAGAGCCCACACATCTCCCAAAAAAAGGAGATCCTTCAAATCCAGCCAAGCAGAGGGAGCCCCCCCCCAGATCTGGGAACCTCACAGACCCCGGGAGTCTCACGCTGATTGCTGGGCACACACAGCTCTTGCAAAGCCCCACAGCACTCTCAGGAGCTGATTGCCTTACAGAGACAGGAAGGAAATGTTTGCTGCTGGGGTTTCATCTTGCATACACTTACAGTAAGTGGGGTGAGGGGGCTCAGGATGGAGCACCAGGTCTCTGCCCTGAGTGTGGGGTTTTGCTTTTCTCGTGCTGCTCCCTGTGTAGAACTGGGGCTGCTTGATCTCTGGTAGGGCAGAAGAGCTGCCTGGGATATCCAGAGCTGGGAGCACCAGAGAGCCCTTTGCTCACACCAAGCAATCCCATGCCACCTCCTTGCAAGGCCCTTAGCACTTCGGGAGGAGAAAACAGAGGACAGAACCCCAGTTCCTATCTCCTGTAATCACCCCAGCACTCCATGCCCCATCCCCACTGCCCACTCCTGCAGGGGCTGCAGCCAGGTGCTCTCCCCAGCCACAACCCACTGGTGTGGGGACATGCTGGTGTCCCTGGCCCTGGGGCTGAGCCTGTCCTACAGAATGCTCTTCCCCCTGTTTATAGGTGCTGCAAGGAAAAGCTTGTGAGCAGGGGGAAACCAGGAGGCCTAGCACAGCAGAGGCTGGCAGCAAGATACTGGACGCTGGGAAATGGGGACCTATTCTCAGTCCAGTAGCGACCTTCAGAAGGACCTTGAGGCCATCCATTTGCCTCCCCAGCCCCTGCTTCCTCCTGCTGCAGGGATTATTTGGGGCTCTGCCTTCTGTCCAGCCACACCAGCAGGGAGCCAGGTGACACTTCCCTGGTGTCAGAGGGTGGGGACAGTCCAGCTCCTGGCCATGCAGCGCAGCTCCCAGCTCCTGCTTCCACTCCTTTAGACCCCAGCTTCCTCCAAGCATGCAGCAAGCATCCTCCGGGATGAAAGTTTCTATCAGTTCAGATGGAAGTTGTGGGGGCCCTAACCTTCTTTTTTCCCTCTTCAGTTTCCCATTTCATAGAGGCAGCTCCAACAGGAGGTTGTAACTTGGTCATATCACAAAGCCCTGCCCTTCACACCAGCCCTCTATCACGCTTCTGTGCTGTATCATCCACGAGTTGTTCCTTCCATAATCGCCATGAAGAAACTAGCAGGCTTTGGCAGCACCCCCAGTCCTGCCTCCATCTGCTGCCATCCCACTCGCCCCCAGTGGATCCCAACACCCTCCAGGCTGCTGTGTGCTGCAGCCCAGCGCTGTCCCAGGCTGTCCTGGTGCGATGCCTTTGCCTTCCAATGCAACCACCCCATGTAAACCTACTGCCATTGCCCAGCAGCCAGCCTACCCCATCTGCAGCCCCTGTACAATTGAGAAACCCGCACTCCTTCTTCCAAATAAACATCTCGGATTCAAGATCCAGCTGGCCTGTGTGATCTCAGAGCATTCTCCCCGCAGGACTGAAATGCAGCCAGCCTCTCCCTCCCTCCTGCTGAAGGCTGAGCTGCCTCTCCCCTGCCCAAAGACCTCTGCTCGATGTAAGCCTGCAAGGTCTGAGCCCTCAGCCACAGCCCCTGGTCCTCCTCTTGTCCTGTGGCTCAGTGAGGCAGGCAGGGGCTGACCCTGCTCCCTGGGACCAGCCAAGGACTTGGACCCAGATGGAAAGCACTCAGGTACCTCCTGCAATGCTAGCCATCGGGCAGGTGGCTCCCATGTCCCAGCTGCACGGATGTCCATTAATGACAACCCATGGCCACATGCCCCACCATCGTCCACTGGAACAGAGGTGACAACCCACAGCCATGTGTCCCGCCATTGTGTGGAGGTGACAACCCATGGCCACGTGCTCCATCACTGCCCAGTCTGGGGTCCTGGAACCGAGGGGCCTGGTTGTGCACGTGGCACAGAGCTCCTCTCTGGGCTCAGGGCAGCATGAGGGAGAGATCTCCACTTTCATTCCAAGGCAGTGACTTTTTTCCTCCTAACCGATGCAGTTAAACTTCCAACTGCTCAAGGCTATTCTAATTTGTACTGGTGAGTTAAATCAACACCAACAAGGGCAGAACAGGTTTACGTGCACCTCGGTTACTGGCTTGCACCAACCAGAGCACAGCTACGTTTCTCCAGGCAGCTTTTTTTTTTTTTTCTAATAAAGATAAGAGGGCACTTATTTCTTTTGTGCACCTCCGACTGAGAAATGGAGACTGAAAGTGACTTGGGAGTCAACGCCTTGCGGCAAGTCAAGGTGACTTATGCGCCGATGGGCTGCGTCCGGAGAGCTCTGCAAAAATGCAGATCAACTAACAAGATCTACAAAACCTGTTAGGGGCTTAGAGGCTGCTTAGTGCTGCGAGGTGCCCACGGGAGAGCACGGGGACGGGCTGGGCGTACGGCCGTGGCGATCTCAGTGGCTGGGTCAAGGAGGAGGACCCCATTTCTCCTGGAAACGAGGCGTCCGAACAGGCACCTCTGCAGCACCCCACTGCTGGGCTCCGTGTGCTGAGCATTGCGGTGTGACACCCCAGACACCCCCACGTTGCCTCCTCGCAGGGAAGCCACTGAGTTTTCTCCCCCTACCCCATCTTTGCAAGGCGGTGGCTGTTGAGAATCTGAGAGCCCGGATTCTAGTCTTTATGAATCCCGTAGTCAGAGCGTGCTGAACAGCAGCCCAGCAACACCAGATGTTCAAACAAAGCTGCCAACCGACAGCTGTCTGCAGCTTGCAGCGTGTTTTTACTTTAAAATGCAAAATGATACCAATCTATATTAAAAGAGAGACATTCGGAGCCGGGCGATAGCAGCTGAAGCCGCGGATATTGCTCTTTCACGCAGGGTGTGGCAGCGGGAGGAAATATCTCAGAAACTACTGCTTAAGCCGCCCTCCCAGCCCCCCAAATCCTGGCCCCTTTCCTAATGGGAAAGAGCCTCACGTTACTGCCTGAGTGCCGTGAATGTACCAGTGCGTGTCCAAACAAGCCAGCAGAAAGAAAAATGCGGCGTGAACAAACACGGACTAACGAAGGGTGCCAGAATGAATCCAGAGCCGCACCTGGCTGTGAGCGCAGCGGGGACGGGGCAGCGCTCACTGCACGCGATGCAGACGAGCGAGGGATGCAGGGATCGGCCCCGGCACCGCCTGCCCTCGCACCCTGCCGTCATCCCAGCACAGGGAGCAGAGCCCCCGCGAGGAAAGCGAGGGATGGACGGACAGAGCACAAAGTCTGTGGACACAGGAGCTGGCAGGGCCTGGGCAGGGCTCAGCCCTCGTGGCTCGCAGGGATGGAGCAAAGAAGGCTCAGCCAAACGTGACGTCCCATCTCCCCGCCAGCCGCGCTCGCAGGAAATCCATGGGATCAGTCCCAGCGCCGCCTCATTGTGCTCCGAGCTGCGGCAGCATGAATGAATCACGCTCCTCGACGTGACACCCAGCTCCCAGCAACGTCCTCGGGATCAAAATATTTACATTGCAAATGAGTAAGAATAGGACCAAATCCCCTCCCCGGCTCGGTGACACAGAAGGGCCGAGCTGCGGGCTGGCGGAGCAGAAAAGCATAGAACCATTTGAGTAGGAAGGGACCTGTATCCAGTCCCATTCCCCTGCAGTGAACAGGGACACCTACAGCTCCATCAGGTGCTCAGAGCCCCTCCAGTCTGACCCTGGGTGTCTCCAGGGTTGGGGCAGCCAGTACCTCTCTGGGCAACTTCTGCCAGTGCCTCACCGTCCTTACTGTAAAAGACTGATCCTTGTATCCAGTCTGGAGCAAGAGGCAGGGACCTGGGCTCTGCAGCACAGTGATGCCGGACCAGAGGGGACCACACATCCCACAGCCCCACACTCCCCTTGGGGAGCACCCAGCCAGCTGAGCCTTGTGTGCACGTGACACGACTGTAACCAAAGAGATGCATGGAGCCCTGGGGCAGCCCAAGGAGAGGCAAGCCCCTGGCTCCCTCAGCACACAGCCCACTCCCCAGCTCCCTGCGCTCCCTGTTTCGCCCCCGGCACAGCACGGTGTCAGCAGGCATTACTTCACAGCACCAGGCTTCCTGGCGGGGAGTGGGAGGAAGGGGAAGAGGAGCCCAGGGCAAAGGCAGCTGGCACCTCCAGCTCCCAGCGTGCAGGGCAGCACAGCCCCTTCTCCTTTCATTGCCCTTGACTTTGGGAAGGAATAGAAACATCCTATTTCCGAGCCTGAGCATGGCAAAGGATTGCACACCCATTGAAGGACGCACAGGAAAAAGGGCCAGGAGTTTATAGCAATCTATTCTTGCAAATAAATGAATTCAGCCTCCTCCACTGTGGTGAGCTGCTGCCCACATGGGAAGGTGACCCCAAAACCAGTGCCTCGAAATGTGACCATGTGTTCTGAATGCCCATCACTGCCCATGTGCATCTGGCCTTGGTTAATAAACAAAAGCAGGTAAAACCAACGGATCCACGCAAAGTCACTAGCCACCAGCACTTCCAAATTCCTCTCTCTGATTCCATCCTCAAAACCACGCGTCTTTACAAGGAGGCACCCAGAGCCTCACCACGCAGCCTTGCTACCCCTTTCCCTGCAGCCCCAATCCACCCCAGCACCTAACAGCCCCACGCACCAGCCCCATGCTGGCTTGCTTTTGTCTTCCCCACATGCCCAGCTCACAGGGCTAGGGGACAGGGTGCCACAGGGGACCTGCTCGATGTCAGATGCATTGCTGGGGAGGGGGCTTGGATGCAGCCCCCACTGTGCTCCTTCAACATGCTGACTGCTGCTCCTGGGAGGATGCCTGTCATTGGTTTTTAATCTCGCCTGATTACGGGCCAGCCTCTGACATTATCGATCTCTGGCCCCCAAGGTGTCATCTATCTTCCAGATCTGATGGGAGATGAGAGCCTGGCAGCTCGGACTCGGCCAGCTCCATTCTTCCCAGGAGCAAGGACCTGCTCTGCTCCCTGCCAGTGTCGCCAGCCTGCACGAGCTGTGCGAGACGCCCAGCCTCCAGCCCCAAACAAGAGGGATTTTGCTGGCTGCCCTCTCTCCATGTAAGCGCTGCAGAGCTGGACAAAGCAGAGCAGCCCTGAGGAAATCTGAGGGCAGATGGACCTGGCATTTGATCTGCAGACTCAAAGCCTTGCTCCTCATGTCCCCAGCACATCAGCAGCACTTTATCAAGCCTGGCAGCCCAAGGTGCCTCCAGCACCCGCCGCTTCTCTCTTTCACTTTCATTATCCTCTTTTAAAGGGGATGCAGTGGAGCACAAAGGTTAAGGGATGTGCCGGAGCCACGCAGGATGGGCAGTGCACAGCGTGCAGCCAGAGGAGCCATTTCCAGCTGGGGCTGTGCTGCCATTTTCTAGAGAGGCAGGTCCAGCCCCAAGATCTTGTGCCCACTAGAAAACCCATGCACTGCTTGGGGTATGTGACAGCTTCTCCTTACCTGCATACCACAACTCAGGGTCCACACCCTATGGGCTCCCACTACCGCACATCCTCCAGCTCCCAGAATGCCTCCCTCAAATTCCTGTGCTGTGATGACACATGACTGCGGGCAGTGTGAAGGTTGTCTGCTCGGATACTTCTCGTCGTTCTCTCCAGCAAAGCTCAGCCTTGCATTCTGGGAAGGAGGAATGTTTTCCAAGGAAGCTCCAGCTCGAACACGTAGATGACAGTTTTGCTTCTGCTTGTTGCCTCGGCATTATTTATTAGATGACTGCAAAAGCACCTCAATAAACAGTGATCAACGCTGCACGTGCTAGCAGATACCAGGAGCCACAAGCAGATCTCAGGGAGAACCAAGGACAGAAGCACTGGGGTAAGGGCAGCCCATGGGGTCCCTGCCCAGCAAGGTCCTGCGGGCTGTGCATATGCTTAGGGCGGTGAGTAGGAGCAATTTCCATCCCACCAAAAGGCTACAAAAGCCAGGGCTCAAGGACTGTCCATAGTTTTGCCCATTGGACTCACAGCCTTGATAGATGATGGGTTTGGAGAGGGGTGGCCTTTGCAGGATGCACAGGGCTTCACTTCCAGTCCCCTGCCTGGATGCCCCAGCAAGCTGAGACAGGAACAGAACACAACCCCAGAAGGTGTCCCCATTCCATCTCGGGGCAGATCCTGCCCCTATCCCACATCGCGCCCCTCTGTGACAGACACACAGCTCACAGAAGGAGAGCTGCAGTAATCCCCCCCAGATCCAGCCACCCCCACCATCATGGGGCCCCACGGCATCAAGGGAAGGAGGGATGGGGGGGCGCAGCCCCCTCCCCAAAGGGACAACACAGAGCTGGGGACTGCATGGCATATTTCTTCCACTCCATCCACCAAGAGCCATGCATGGAGGGGCTTCTGCTGGCAGAGCTGGGTGTACCAGGACAGAGAACAAAGGGAGGCACCCGCACCCCCATCCCTTTGTCTGAGCGCAGAGGAGTTTCACCTGCAGGGAAAGCCTGCTCCCACCCAGCAGCCAACAGATACGGGTGGGGAAAGGGATGCAGCCCCCTCCAGCAGGAGGGTACGGAGCCCAAGGACATGGCAGCGTATACGTGAAAGCTCCTTCCAGGCCCCCCCCACCTCTCCCAGCATCCAGGAGCAAAAACCCAAGAGCCTGCAGTGCTGCCACAGAAATAGCTGCCCACCCCCAGAATGATCGATACTGGTCTGCGTGTGGCCCAGCACCAAAGCCCAGAGCTCAGCTCCAGCACTGGGAGCAACAGCGGGGCTGCGGGGGTTGGAGCCACACAATAACCAGCTGAAGCTGCTGTACAGCAGGGAAACTGCCCCTCCATTGGGATACGGGCCTCCAGCACTGGGACGGAGCTCCCAGGTCACCCACCACGAGACTAGGACCAGGGGGATGCAGTGCAATGGGGAGGGGGGAGAGGGGCAGCCCAGCACCGCGTCCTGCAGCCGGCTGGCCTGACAGCGTGCACTCGTATTTCAGAGAGACACAGCCATCCGGAACGTCACTCCCTGCCAACTGCCTCATCTGGAGCCATCCGCAGCTCTCTTGTTTGCAACCCGCGCCGGAGCCACCCCCCCAGAGCAGGCACAGAGCAGGGAGCTGAGACAGGAGAGGTACAGGGAGAGAGAGAGTGCGGAGAGGGGGAGAAAAGGCAGAGGAATTAAATCACTTGCTGCTAATTTATGTATTTTCTGGCAGTTGTGGTGCACCGGACCAGCAAATGGAGCGTTTTGAGAGCGTGGTATGCAGGAGCAACGGCTCCAGAACAGCAGGGCGCTGCTCTGAGACAGAGACTTTGCTCCTGTCACCACCACAGGCACATCACAAGGCAGAGAGCAGGCAGGCATGGTCCCCTGGTGAGAAGGGGCCAGAGCTGCCCTTATCAGGAAGGATCCAGCACTGGGATCCTCTTCCCGGAGTTCATCTGGAGGACAGATGTAACATCTCTTGCGTGCATCCAGCATCTCGTGCTTGCAAACAACCACCCATCCCTCCACGTTTGGGAGCAGGCATCTCCTCCCGTTCCCAACCACGGTGCCTTCAGCCCTCCTGGGCAGGGAAGAGCTGGGTGCCTCTACCAGACCTCCTCCTACGGATGATGGGAAGGGGAGGACATCCCTTGCCCGTGTCCCACAAACCCCACAGCTCCCTGTAGCATCTGCCCCATCCTCCCTACCAGCAAATGGAGCTTCAATTGTGTACCGCAATTGAAGCTCACACAAACCCAAGCTCTGGCTTCATCAAGCCACCCCCTTCCTGCAACAAGCCAGCACCTCCCAAGCCTGCAGGCTGCGATGAACGCAGCAACTTGACAAAGTCACCAGCCACTGCTACAGATCTGCAGCATTTCAGTTTTTCCCCCCAAGAAAAAAGCAAGGCCAGACCAGATTCTGCCCCAGAGCCTGCGTGGCAAAGCAGCATCTAGCTCCAAGTGCTTATTTATAAATCTGTACATACATGTACATTTGAATTCTGACAGAATTAATTCTGGCATCCAGCTAATTCAAAGCATTCCTCCCCCATCACACTACTGTTGCAGGCCAGCCCAGCACAGAAGCTGATTATAAAATACTGCACTAGCCAGGCATTTCTGCAAAGCCCTGTGCTATTGAGCATTCAGCCTTCCCTTGCTTGGCTATTTCATTGTTTCGGTGTCGATCCCTCCTCTCTTGCCCTGTGTTTCCTGGTTACTTTTGTCCCTGCTCTGGAAGCACTGCTGCTCTCAGCCCCATTTCAGGGTCAGATTTAAAATAAAAAAAAACTACAAGAAATTAAAGAGAAGGAAAGAAAAATTACTCCAGCAGACCAAGATTTCCAGCAAACAGATAGGTAACCAGCAAAAATAGCAAAAATACAGCAGCGTGCAGGCAGAGCTGGGGACTGAAGCCCGTCGCCTTCCTGCAAAGCGTAGCGGAGAAATCCCTGTGTGGTCACACGCTGTCCCCTCAAACAGAGCGCAGAGAGGTCAGGGCAGCCAGCAATGTAAGAGCTTCTTTATTCTTGGGCAGTTGCATGGATCAGATCGCTTGTGCCCTTTGTGAGCCATGGAAATCTGCCTCCTCCTCCTCCGGCCCCCCGGAGCTCTGCTCCCCTCGGGAAGGGGCAGGGGCCTGTCAGCACGGGCTCCTGGGCACCACCGCGCCTCTGGGACGGCTTGCGGTCAGTGCTTTAGCAGAGCCACGGGAGGGGAAGAGGAGGTTCCCCGTGTTCCCTGGCTCCCAAGAGGCTGAGGAATGGGAAGAACCATAGAATCATTCATCGGAAAAGACCTCTAAGATCAACCATCAACCCACCCCATGGCCACCAAGCCATGTCCCCCAGTGCTACATCTCTACCCCTGCACCCTTGGCTCGAGCCCTTCAGATGACTGCCTCCTTCCCCCTCCTACCCCGCTCCTCATCAGCACCCATCCACACAGCACTTTCCACTGTGGGAAGACAGCATCCTTTGGCACGGCCCCTCCTCCTCTTCACCTCCTTCCTCCCACTGCAGGCAGTGGATGCCTGTGTCCCCCACCTCCTCTGCCAGTTCTTGGGTGACTGTGCAGACAACTTGTGGCTGCGGGTCTAAAGCAAGCAACTGCTGGGGACTTGACAGGCTACAGGCAAGGGAAGTGCTCGAGCTCAGCAAGAAAAAGCCCTGCATCCAGACCCCAGGAGAGGCAAATGCTGGTTTCACCTCAAAGACCTGCACAGCCCCTATTCAGCAGGGCCTACCATGGGGACCGGGTATGTTCAGAGAGCTCTGAGGAGTGCCTGCCAGGCACCACAACACTCAATTCACACCAGAGAACTCGGGTCCTTGCACTCACAGTGCCTCCGTGGGCTGCATGCCACGCTCCTCATAAACAACTCATCTGGAAAATAAGTGAGCCCATAAAAATCCACCCCATAGCAAGTCACCAAACCTGTTCCGGAGTAAATCGACCTACAGCAGCTCAAGCCTGCGGCGGAGCCAACCACACGGCCCCAGCACTAGGGCTTGCTGGGTGCCATCTCCGCACCCATGGCACAGAGGGGAGCATGGGGATGGGACAAGGGACACGCACACTGCCAGGTGCCTCTGGTGTCAGAGCCAGACACCCTGCAGAGCTGGCTCCCAAACCTCCCGCAGGTCATGGCGCGTCCGCCTCCTCTTCGTTCTGACGTGCTGGAGTTTTCAGAAGGCAGCGGGATTTTCTCCCGACTTCCCACACGGTGCAAGAAGCAAGGTCAGGGGGAAGCTGCCTCTGAGCCTTGAAATGTTACCAAAGCAGGAGCAGAGCCCCCAGCCAATCCCTTCCACCTCCAGCACCTCCAGCAGCAGTATAACCAACCACATCCCACACAACGGTGGGACAATCGCAGTGGTACCCAGCAAACATTCAGGTAAGCCCCTTTCACACGTCCTTCTTTGGCTGCTGCCTTCCCACTTGTGCTCCTGTCTTGGTGCTGGGCAAACAAAAATACTTAGGGGGCACCCTCCTCCGACTGGGGGAACTTCCCAATTTCAATCCAGGAGAAGGTCCCCCATGCCCTGGTTTGGGAGGTAAATGGCTTCTGCAGCAAAGATGGAAGGAAAAAATGTTTCGTTTCAAGACCTCGACACAAACACCACGTCAAGAAGCACAAAAAGAGGGTGGGTTGTCAGCATGGGTTTTTTTTTTTCCTCTTTAAGCACTACAAAAACAGGAAACAAAGGAGAAAACATCTCACGGGGGGGGGGGGAGGGGAGGTAGGCGCTGATACGCCCACAAAAGCAAGATTAACCACATATTTTATTTACTGCTTGCGTTACGCTTGCACCTTTGGGTTCACCCAGCTGTGAGCCAGGGCTCGGCGGATCCACGATGCTGGGCGCCACGCGAGCTCAGGAAGCACTGGGTCTGCTCCCCAAAGGGCTCCAAGCCCCCGCCTGCCCGGCACAAAGCCCCCTGAGGTGGGCTGCAGGAAACAATGACGGCAGAGGGCACTGCAGCCTCCTGGCCCCCGGGGCCGCCTCTGCCACTGGGTCAATCCCACGCCCGTAACCCGCGTGCCAGACACCGGGCGGAGGATGAGGCTCTGAGCCTCCAAACTTTGACTCACTTCTCAGTTACGAGCTTCCCAGAGGCGCACACGGAACAAATCTCTCAGGGCCACTTGCTGGCAGGGACGCGCGATGCTCCAGGAGTGCATCCCCCAGTGTGGAGCCAGCCAGCAGCCCGGAATCTCATGCCGACATCGGCGCACAGGCAGCCATCGCCGCTGAGCGCACAAGGGATGGGGACACGCACGTGGCCCAGTTTGGGGCTGATGTAGCTACACTCTTGGTCCATGAGAATAGGGAGCCATAGCAGGGACACTACTGCTACCCTATTCCCCAGCTCGGGGCTGAACACCCAACGGTGAGAAGAGACAAGCTGATCACTGCGGGGATGGGAAATAAAGATAAGGCAGTAATGGAGGTTCTAAGGGATTTGGCCAAGGTCACACCGTAAGTCTGTGGCTTTACTACACAGACCCTTCACCACCCAGCCGCACATCCTCAGATTTTACAGCAGGGCCAAAATCTGGCCTTGCTTTCTGCCAGGTCGTTTGGAACACCAACATCCAGCCCTAACGACGGCACAGCAACAGGAAAATGCAGAAAGCAAGGATCGATGAGATCAAAGCGTCCTGGAAAAGGACCTGGAAAAACACTCCAGGTCCCCATCCCTGCCCGCCGGGGTGGATCCCCCACCCTGCCAGGGAGACCAAAACCATTCCCTATAAATAGAAGCAGAACAGCCCTTCTCCGTCAGCCTGCCTGGGTCCTTCCCCTCCCAGCGCGTGTGGCACCTCCACGGAGGTCTCTGGTTTTCCCCCAAAAAACCTTGAGAGGAAAATAACCTTCCTGTGAGCTCAGGCTGGGAGCCGCTCCCCCACCCCCCCGCAGGCCTGGCCATCCAATTGGAAAGTAATTATACTGCAATTTTTATTTATGACTCCTTTTTTTTTTTTTTTTATTGCTAAATGGTGACTCATTTTGGCAACATTAAAATACACAGGAAATCATCCCCATTTTACAGTAATCACCATTCAATTCATTGTTAAATATTTATTTGTCGGACGAGTGCCGGGGCCCTCCAGAAGGGTCGAGGTGGGCGGGGGGCACCAGGGTGACAGCGAGGCTGTGTGATACCCCTCAGGGTGTGGAGCCGTGGTGAAAGCCTCTGCCAGATGGCCCAGCCACAGGCACGGCCGACTCACTTTCCCCAAACCCAACGCCTCCCGCTGCCGCAGGGACTGGGGGCAGGCCCCCGCCGCCTCTTTATCCCGATTAGAAAAAGCACTATTTGGCCAAAACCCAACCCTGGGCCCCCCGGAGCAAGAAGCCACATCTCTGCTGAATGCCTAACACGGAGCTCATCCGGTGCCGGCCATACAGGAGGAAGGGGAGGACGGTGGGAAGAGCCGGGCTCTGACATTCACCAGCCTTACAATGGCCAGGACCACGTCCCTGTCGCACAGCGGCTTTGTCATCCCGGAGTCGGGTGCCTGGATCCGCATTTCGGGGCTCCTCACCCCCTGCCCCCCCTACACACACCACCACCCACTGTCAAATTTTAATGCATGTCACCAAACAGCCGCCAGCTGACACTGAACCACAGCAGGGCTGAAATCTCCAGTCGCCTCCTCCTCAGTACCGGGACCCCCACCCAGTACCAAGGGGACACCAAGGGCCCAGCAGACCCCCACGGGAGGCCCCATCCTTGCAATTTGGCCTTCCCCGCCGTGCCCAGCCAAGCCACGATCTAACATGTCTGCTCCTGCCGACTTCCTCCTGGCTGCCCCAGTGCTGCAGAGGGCACTGGCAAAGCTCTACAACAACAGGCCGCGGCGTTGGCCAGGAGGATGGCTTTTGGGTAGATGCTATGCACACATGAGCCTGTTGGGAAACAAACATGGCACACCACAGATCCAGGAGGCAGAGGAAGAATCCCCAGCTGAGAACCACCATGAAGAGGCTCCTGCCCAACACAGCCTCTACAATGGTGGGGAACCTCCTCAAGCTCTCCCCAGCGGTCTCGCAGCACGGTGGGCTCAGAACACCCAGCACCTCCTCAACCCTCCCAAGGTGGCCGCATAGCACAGTGGGCTCCGGACCACTACCCCAGCACCTCCTATGGAGCGCAGTGGCCAGACCTCGAGCACGGCGGTCAAATGACCATCCAGTGCACCCACCGTGGCTGCTCCACAGGGTGGAGACCGCCACCACGTCTCGCACGAGGACCACGATCTCAAGCGTGGTGGCCAACCAACCTCCGAGACGTGCATCCCACCCACGGACGCTCCACTGGGCGGAGATCATGGCGACATCTCATGGGCCTCAGCGGACATGGGACTCACCCTGATCTCATTGCGCCGGATCTCCACATCGCAGACCGAGTGTCCCTGGTGGGCCCCGCTGTAGTAGCAGCAGAACTGGCAGACGGCCACCTGCTCGGCCTCGCAGTGGTACAGGCGGTAGGCATTGTGCTGGGGGCAGCTCCAGGCCCGCACGTCGTCCGCCTCCACCAGGAGGTGCCCACGGGCCGTGGAGGGCTGCTGCAGGTGGGTCTGGACGTGGGACTGGCAGCACGGGGCCTCGCACCTCAAGCAGATCTTCTGTGCAGGCAGCGGCGGGCCCCGGCGGCAGAAGACGCAGTGCAAGACAGAGGGAGGCTTCTCCAGGTTGAGAGAGTTGAACTTCTCCACGATGTTGGTGAGCTTCAGGTTCTTCTCCAGGTTGGGCTTCTGGTTGTACGCCTGGTTGCACTCCGGACAGCGCACCAAGCCCGTCTCCTTGGCCCACGCCTCACCGATGCAGCCCCGGCAGAAGTTGTGCTTGCAGGGGAGCTGGACGGGCTCCACGAAGACGTGCAGGCAGATGGGGCAGATGAGCTCCTCCTCAAAACAGTTCTTCCAGTTCTCGGCCATCGCTGCCGGCGCTCGCTGGCGGCTCTCCCCACCAAATGTCTCAGTTGGGTCTACAGACGGGCACCGGGGTCGCGTCGCCCTGCAATGGGAAGCGTTGGGGTGAACGGCCAGGCTGCCCCTCCGCCCCACGGAGCTCAAAACCGAGGGCACGAGGAGCCACGGGGCAGCACTCGAGGAATCTCGAGCGAGAAAACACCACGGAATGGCTTCAGTCGGGGGGGACCCCAGAGCTCATCCAGCTCCAAGCCCCTGCTGCGGGCTGGGTGCCGACCAGCAGATCAGGGACCAGGACCCGATCCAAGCCGGCCTTGAACGCCTCCGGGGACGGGGCCATATCTGTGGCGTTCGGTTAAAAACGCAAACAGTTTAAAAAAAAAAAAAAAAAAAAGAAAAAAAAAAAGCCAACAAGCCAGCAATGCAATATTGGAGGATTTACAGCCCAAAGTCTTAAGAGCCCCCAGCAGCAATGGGTCTCCTCTCAGCTGTATGCAGGGTGAATCAAAACTTACCGAAGGTTGAAAGAAATCCATACAAAATCCAGCGCCGGGCTCCGCGTTCCATATAAAGCTCCGAAATTCAGCGCTCCGGGTTTGATTTTTCGTTCCTTGGGTTCGCCGCCGACATTCAATATTTTAAAGGGACTTCTGTCGCCCCCACCCCCCCCCAGCTGACTACAGCAGAGCGGCTGGGCTGCCTCCGGGCTTTATCCCGGCTTTCTCCGCGATGCGAGCTCAGAATCGGAGTCTTTTAAAGGAGACAGATCAAAGGGTTAAGATCCAAAACGGGAAAAGGAGGAAGACTGAGCAAATTGAGAAAAAAAAAATAACAGCGACGATGACGACGGTGAAATAACAATAATTAAAAAAAAAGCCAACAAAAACCCACGAATTCTCTCCGCAGCCCCAAAGGTTTGCAGCAAAAATAAGGAAAAATAATAAGAAGAGGGGGCAAAAAGACAAGAGAGGATAAAAAACGAGGGGAAAAAACCCTCTCGGCTGCTTCGGAATTGTGAGGTGGTGAATGGGAGAGCTGAGCGGAGGACAGGCCAACCATTCAGGCGCTGCCTCCGTTCATAAATAGGAATGAAAAAGAAAATGGGTTTCGCAAAGGGAGGGAGGGGAGAGCCCCAAATCAACCTGCCGGGGTTCTCACGGGGGGCCGCGTCCTCTTCGGAGAGAGGCAAAAAAAGACCGGAGGGGCTCCGAGCGGGGCTGCCCTGCTCCCCCGCCCCGGAACAATGCGCCGAGCGGGCGGGGGTCGCGGCGGGGCCGGGGGCTGAGCGGAGCGGAGCGGGGCCGGAGCGTGCGGTTCCGGGCGAGTCAGCCCTCAGCCATTTTGCGCTGCCCTATTGGAGAGCGGAGCGGAGGCGCAGGGAAACGCAAAAAAAAAAAACACGAAGAAAAACAAAACAAAAAAAAAAGCCAGGGCCCGCCCCCCCCCACCCGGCCCCCCCTCCTGTCGGAAGAATGTCGCCTCTCCGCCGCGCTCTGCCCCCGCCCCGCCGGGGGCTGCGGGCTCCGTCCCCGTGTCCCCGCGTCCCGTCGGGGCCGCTCAGCAGAGCCCCCCGCGGCCGCCCCCGCCGCCTCCTGCCATCTTGCGCTGCCCGGCGGCCCCACGCCCGGCCTTCCTCCCGCCGCCCCCGGGAGGCGGCCGCGGCCGGGGGGGGCCCGGATCCCCGGGAGCTGCGGGGTTGGGGGGGGTGGGGGGGGGGGGTGGGGGGGGGGGGGGAGAGCGGGGCGGCGCCTCGGAGCTGCGCGGCTCAGCCCCGGCGCTGGGGGCCCGGAGGGGCGGCCATGGGGGCGGCGGCCGCGGGGAGAGAGCGACCGGGGGCGGGGGGAGGCGGGCGCGTCCCGCCCCGGAGCCGCAGCCGCTGAGTGCCGGTGGAGCCGCCGGGCGCCGCCGCCACCGCCTCGGAGCCGCCCCGCGCTGCGCTGCGGTGGGAGCCGGCCCGGCCCGGCCCGCCCAGCCACGCGTCACCGCGCTCCGCCCCGACGCTGGGCGGCGCTGCCTTAAAGCGGCCGTGGCCGTGCGGGGCCCACCGCGGTGTGCGGGGACGGAGGCCGTGGTGGGGGTGGGAATAGAGGTGATAATTGGGTCGGCGTGGAAGTACAGGTGGGTCGGGATGGAGGTGGGCACGGGAATGGGTATTCGGTTAGGATTGAGATGGGAATCGGACGGAGATAGGAATGGGGTTCAGACAGGAATGGAAATAAGAGTGGGAAGGGTGAGGGGAGAAGGGAATGGGGATGAGGATGAGAAAACGGGAGACAAGGGGAGATGGTGTTGGAATGGGGATACAGATGGGATGGGAGGGAATGGAGGTGGAGAGAGGAATGGTGTTTGGATTGAGATGCAGATGCAACGGGATGGAGATGAGAATGGGATTTGGGTGGGGATGGTGATGAGATGGAAATAGAGTGGGAATGACATAGGGTTGGGGATAATACGGAGATGGAAATGCGAATGGAGATGGGGATACAGACGCACACAGTGTACAGAGATACACTCAGAGATGCAGATGTGGGTAACAGCTGCCTCAAGGGAGGACAGCTCACTGGGGCCTGTCCTTTTGCTCTTCCAAAGTGAAGGCTGTCCCTGCCGCTGTTGCACCGAGCTGCACACCCTCAACACCACCCTCATCCCAGAGACTCCCAGTCCCACCCCTGGTGACATGCAGGACATCCCAAGCAGCAATCAGCAATGCAGACCAGGGCCCAGCTGGCACATACCCTGGCCCTACTGCTTAGTGCATGGGTAGTTGGGCTCCAGGGAGGGGTCCCACCGCTTGTCAGGTTGGGGCCGGGTGCTCCCGATGCCAGCAGCAGCCATTTGTCCCATGGGGTCCCTCTGCAGCCGGCTGTCCCCCTGACAGCTCTCTCACCAAATGGCTCTGCAGCTGTTGTGCGGGATGTGGTGTATCCGGCCCCAAACGCGCAGGGAATAAAGCATGTGGCTGGTGTTAACCCATTTCCCACCGGTGAGGAGGTCACAAAAGACTTCAAACTGGTTGGCAGGGATAGAGCAGGACTTCCTAACTGCAGCCATGGACCCATGGACCTGTCTAGAGCTCTCAGATCTCAATGGCCCCAGTGATGAATCAACCCTCTCCCTGCTGCATAGTGAGCATCCTGCAGTACACCCCGGCTCAGATGGTCGGAGTTTTTCTGTGCTTTCCTTTTCAGGATGCCTCTGCCAAGAGGCAGAGTGATGGGTATCAGCTCCCCTCAGCTTTATTTAGATTTGGGGTCTCCTGTCCTATTTCTCTGCCTATCTCTTTCTCCTCTCATGCTGATGGGAAACATTTTGGGATGGGGAACATCCCTACCTAGGTTTACAATATGCCTACACACCGCACTCCTGAGATTTCCTCTGAGCCACGATAAAAACCAACATTGTGAATGACAAAACCTAGCCCTGCTCCTGGGGCTGAGCTGGACCTGATTGGTGTGCTGCACATCTTGTGGACTGCCCCTTCCCGAGGCAGCAGACAGCAAGGTGAGGGGAAGGTGGGAGGAACAAAAATGTTCTGGGAGGGGAACCCAACACCTGAAGCCCGCAGGAGGTGGCTGAGGTCACCCCACAGAGAGTCAGAGGCATGGGATGTACAGAAATTATGTTGGGCTGTGGACCCCTCTGCTCTGCTGAAGAATGGTGGAAAGAAAACACTGGAGATCTCATTCATGCTGAGGTAGATCCAGGGTGGAATGTCCAACTCCAAGTGGAAAAACCAAGCCTGGAGTTGGAGCTCAGGTTGCCCAACTAGATGTGGGGCAGCCCATCCACATGGGGATGCCACTGATGCTCAGTGCTCTATCCAAGCTTGGGGTTGCTAGGAACAGGGCAGCACGGCTCCCCTGCCTGGTGGGGTTTCTTTCTATGGAAATGCCTGCGAGCAGCTGCCCTGCCGAGTGACTCATTTCCTGCTCTTGTGTCACATTCTGGTCAGGCCAGTTTGGCAAAGGCTTTTTTCTCTCCCTCGCTGCTTTTCTCTCCTTCTCTCCCCCACCGCAGAGGCCTGGGATGTGCATTTGCTCAGCCCCTGGCAGGATGAGGCAGGATTTTCAGGAAACTGCGTCAAAACCACAAACCTCCCCCCTCTCCCCGCCCCCCCCCCCCCAAAAAAAATCCAAACAAACAACAATAAAAAAAGACAGAACGATTTTCTTTCCCTCTTTTCCGAGAGCGAGTGAGGCGGGTGGCCAGGCAGGCTCCTCCTTGCTTCCCCCAAAATGAAGCTCTCTGGACAGCAGCTCTGCTCACATGGAGTTCTGTGATCCTTGGTGGCTGCCCAGGGCTGAGCTGTGCCACGTCCCCAGAAGCCATGGGACTGACATAGATTGGTCAGGACTGTGGCCCCAGCATCCCTCCCTGCAGCCTTTTCTGCACACCTCGATCTCTGCGACACAAGGCTGCCTTGCCCCTGTGGGATGGTAAGAGCAGGAGCAGGGCAGGATCCCATCCAAGCCAAGGCAAACCTTTGCTCCTGAGCAGTTCTCATCCTCCCTCTTCCTTTTCTGCATGCTCCATGCAATTAAAGCAGGCTACAGCCAAATGACCCGGCACCACACGCATGCTAAAAAGCCCCCCGCTGGGCCGCTACTGAGCTTCCTTTGAACAGCCATGTGTTGTTCCTAGGGCTGCAGGCAGCATCTGCTGTCGTGCAAACCCATGTCCCTGCTTGGTGCGGGGAAACTGAGGCAGGTGCTCGCCTACAGCCCATGCATCTGCAGTGCTCAAAAGCACTGCTTTTGTTTGCCCACAGCCATGGGAAGAGCACGACGGTATCAGCGTAAATTAGGTCAGGAAGCATTGCTAATAAAATGTCAATCCTGGTTGTGTAATGGGAGCAATTATGGGTTTAGGTCTCGTTAGGACACCGAGAAGGAAAACATGGCTGCTCTGAGGGCAGCAGGAGTGCGATGGCAAACAACGAGGAGGGTCCTGTTGAGAGAAGGATGAAGCCATTGCGGTGTCTGAGTTCCCTCACCATACCACTGGGTCAGGACTGCAGGGAGTGGGGCTCTGCCCCTCACCTAGGGCTCAGGTCCCCAAACTGGGTCCCCTACTGCCACCATTCCTGGGGTCCCATCCTGTGCCTGATGGGGACAGGGATGCCTGGAGGCTCTTGCACAGAGGGGGCAGTGGGGACGGAGTGCCTGGTGGCGGCGGTGAGCCTTTAGCCATGGACACACAGCACAGGGTAAAGGGAATTGTGGAGGCATCCATGAACACAGAGAGAGTCGTGCATTGCATTTGGTCCCACTTACGGCTTATAAATGATTACTGCGTGTTTTAATAAATGGTTAATCAAGTGTTAGAGTCCAAACAAGTTGATGGGTTGCTTATTACCACGGTTTATAACCTTTTATGAATGCCTTCTGTCGATGTACTTATAAACATCCATACCACGTACTTCTCGTGTCTTGACATGTTGGTCACATCTGGTGGAAGATGGTTAACTCTTGAGCTGCTCGCCAACAGCAGACCAATAGGGCTGCCAGGGTTCATTGCTGCTCAGCTGCACACCTACGTGTGGGCAGCTGAGGGCAATGCGGGTGCCGTGGTGTCCCCTTGTCCTTGTCACTTTGTGATGATGAAAGGGAATGGAATGACCCTGGTTTGGTGTGAGCCAGACACATCCAAATCCAGAATAAGTCGGCAGTGGGGTTTTTTCCTTGTGTGTTTTTACCACTGGGACAAACAATGAGGGGAAGTGAGTGGTGGATTCTTCATCGCTTGAAGTCACCAAATGAAGACAGGATGTCTTGCTGGAACGCATGCCTGAATCAAAAACACAAGTTGTTGGGCCCAACGCAAGTAATTGGGTGAAATTCCGAATACAGGAGGTCAGATGGGATGATTTAGTGGTCCCTCTGGCCCCAAATCCACAGAAACATCCTTGGCCATAGCTGTTAGTTGTGCGGGTAGCACATCTACAGCCCCTCACGTCATATTGCAAATAATGAAATTAAACTCTCAATAAGCTGAATAACAAGGAAACAATTTCAAATAAGTCTCCGAAATCTCCTTTTAAGGCAATGACTGGGATTCCCACCACCTCGCAATGCTGTCGGGCTGCAGCCTGCAGGCAGCCCCATCACAATTCCTGAGCCTGAACCCCTCTTTTTCATTTTCCCCGTGGTGACATCAGCACTGGAGGGGAATCGGTGCGCAAGGAGCAGCACTGTGGCCACGAGCCCCTTGCCATGGGGACCCCATTCCCTATTCTGCATCCTCCTGCATGTCAGGGTCCCCGGTGCTGCCGTTCACTTTGGGAAACATGCCCCAGCCCTCCCTGCACACTGTGGAAGAAGGAAAAAAAAAAAAAAAAAAAAAAAGGAAATAAACAAACAAATCCCTTCCCTCTCCTGGCTTGGCATCTGCTCACAGCCCTTCCATTATTAATTAGAGGAGCTGCCGGCGTTATTAGCAACAAACCACTCCTAATGAAGTTCAGAGCCGCAGATCCAGGAGGGGCTCCCAGACACCGCTTTTCACAAACCTTAATTAAATTCACCGCCCGAAGGTGCTTTTGGCTGGGCAGCACAGCACAGTGGGGCACGGGGCTGGGCGAGGGCTGTGGGCAGGAGGTCTGGCTCCATGGGATTCGGGGCAGGACACGGCATCGGCCAGGATGTGCCGTGCAAAGGGACATTGTAGGTTCTCTCTGATCCCGGTGCTGTGGGGTCCAGAGCTCCCCTCCCGCTCTGCTTATCTCCTGCACAGCCTTGATGCATTGCAATGATTAACTGGGTGCCAGAGGGGAGGTTCCCAGTGCTGTCCTTGCCGGGCCGTCTGAATGAACAGTGCTTCGAGGCCTGGGAGGCAGATGGCACATGGAGTTTGGGGCAACGAAACCGGCTGCAGCCATCCGCTCATTGCTTCTATTTGACACAGGGATGGCCAAGACAATGTCCTGGGATGAACAAGAGCAAAACCCATCCAGCTCCCTGCACATCTCTTCCCTTCCCCACATCAAACTTCCACCCTTCCCCTCTCTGGCCTTAAAAAAAATTATCACAGAGGAGTGTAGAAAGATTACAGCAAAACTGCTCAGTGTTACTGGGAAATCATCATAACGTTAGCAAAGGTCTGTTTCATCACAGCCCCCACAGAGAAGGACACCGAGAAGTATGCAAATACCTTTAATGCACTTAGGATACACGGGAGGAGAAAACGTTTAGTGATTCACAAAAATATTACAAAAGTCACGTGCAGGTGAAACATACCCAGCACTGAAATAACAATGTAAGAATTTACATTAGAAACTAATATAAAATATTTAAAAACCTCTGCTAGTTTAGCTTTCTGTTTTGTCTTTTATTTTTAAAAAAAAAAAAAGGAAGAAAAAAAGAAAAAAGGGGGTGGGGTGGAGGAGAAAGGCCATCTCCAAGGTCCCAACATGTGTCCCCGGGTCCCCCCGGGAAGTTGTGCAGAAACCCTCTGAAATGCAAAGCACCGCGCCGACCAGCAAAGCCTGCACCCCGCACCGCTGTAAGAAACACCGTTGTGCCCAGCACGGGTGGGAAGGAGAGGGGTGTGAAGGGCTGAAATCCCCCGTGGGGCCGGAGCGAGGCCGGGAAGCACCCACGGCCCCGGGGCTGTGGAATCTGGGCAGCACAGACAGCAGGGCGGGCACGGGGCTGCCGCACCCAGCCAAGCACACCGCGTTGCTGTAGGACCTGCAGCACGGCGCCGTCCCTCCCACCCTCGCCGCCGTGCGCTGTGCGTGCAGCGCAGTGTTTCCGGAGCTGCTCTTTCGTTGCGGTTGGGCCCCAGGGACAGGAACAAAGGAGCCATTTTGATCTCCAGCTTCGCCGGGGAGAGGAGGGACAGGCCGAGAGAAAAGAGCAGTGTTTGCAAAACACAACAATCGGCAGGGAATTTTCCTCCAGCTTTGACAGGCTGTTTCTTTTCCTCTCTCTTCCTCTTTTTTATTAACAGAGAGGAGACGCAGCGTTATGGCTGGAGTATAAACAGCAGCAGCGGTGCTCGTAGGCTGCAGTAGGCCTCACGTGTGCAGCTGAGCCCAGGGCCGCTGAGCCCACGAGGGGCCGGGCTCCCTTCATGGCAAGCTGAGGGCCATGGGGCCTGTCGGCAGTGCTGGCGCTTGCCCCAGCTTTAGGGGAGCCCCTCGGGCAGGTCCACAGCCTGCGCAATCTCGGGCTTCTCTGCTTGAAATGTTGGACTGGTGTCGAGCACAAGCTGGTTTGTTTTGCTTTTTTTTTTTTTTTTTTTTTTTTTTTTTCTGTTTAAGAGGACAAGCAGGCACTGCACAACAGAAAAAAAATGTTACAAAAATAGTAGGTTGCTACAGAGCTTGTTCAAAACTGGTCCCAGAGACCTAAGTTCAGCTTTAACATCTCGGGATGCGCACATGTAGAGCTTGTTTTAGATGCAGTCTGGCTTCTGGGCAAGCCTGCTTTTATCGATGGGGACAGATGCACTGAGAGGGATTCCCAGTTGCTCGACAGCTCATCTGCCCTCACAGCGTCACTTGAAGGGAGAATTAAGGCACAATATGGGATGTGAAGGAGGACCCTTGCACAGGATCACCTCCTGAGCGTGGCGGTTGTCCTGGTGCCAGCAGTGACCCCAGCTCACCCAGGAGCAGCACACGAACTGAAGCCCAGGATTCCACCCAGCAGCACTGCGGGGCTGTGGCCAGGCTAGGACAAAATGAGGCGCATGGGTCTTTGGGCCCATCAGGCCTCAAGGTTCTCATAGAATGGTTTGAGTTGGAAAGGACCCTTAAAGGTCATTTGGTCCAACTCCCCTGCAGTGAACAGCAACACCTACAGCTCCATCAGGTGCTCAGAGCCCTGTCCAGCTTGACCTTGAATGTCCCTGCACTGGTGTGGTGCTGCCTTGCCTCAGCCAGATACAAGCCTGCAAAGCAGTCCACAAGCTCTGGATGCCTGCCTAGGAGGTGATGACCACAGGGCAGACAGACACTCAAGCAGCTGCGTCTCCAAGCAGACGCGTCCTCCAACCAGCATGAGAAGCATGCAGCCAGCCAACATCCTCAGTGAAGCATCTCAGAGAGGTTTTTGTGAGGAGCTGGGGAACATTTGATGAAGCGAACGGATGCTGGGTGAGCAATAATGCTCGCCCAGTGACCAGCCTGGGGGCTCCCGTGGGGGGCAGCGGAGCGAGAGCTCCACTCCCTGCCCCACGCTCATTAAAAAACCAAATGATTCAGAAGCAGCTGCATCGCCATTCCCCATCTCTGAGCTAACACAGTCATTCACAGCCCACACCCTCTGCAATGGGCACAGGCCAAGGTGTGAACATGCAGTGGGATGCGCACAGCCAGGTCCTCACCCCACACAGGACTTCAGTAGGTAGTGGTGTGGACACGAGGACTGGTCCGCAGGGACCACGGCAGCTCAGTGACGCTCCCTTTGGTTTCTGGCTTCCCTGCATCCCGCTGAGATGGCACAAAGGATTGTGCTGCCTCAAAGAAGCCCCAGCTGTGGGTGCAAGGGAGGCTGCTAACCTGCCTCCAGCACGCAGCCTCTCCCCGGCAATCCATTCTCTCCTAGCCAAGCTCTGCTTTCGACTTTTTTTTTTTTTAAGCTACACCTCCTAAATATTTCTACTGGTCGCAGATGAAAAACAAAATCCCCACTTCTTCAAAGACCATTTGATGACCCAATGGTGTCATTTCAAAAGTCATCCAAGAGCAACTGAATATTTGAAGCGAGGAGCTTCAGAATATCACTTCAAATCACTGCTGGCATATCTACGTACAGTAAAACCAATATATCACCATCCTCAAAGATATTACACACAGCAGGCACCACCTAACGAAGCCACTGAAAATATCACTGTAGGTCACTCCAGCTACAAGACCGACTGCTCTGCCCAGGTCACATCCCACATGCTGAAACTATACAATCTTTCTTCTGTTTTTAATCACAAGTTGAGAGGAAAGCAGTCCTGGGTTTTGGGACTTCCCTTGTTCCAGAACTGCTGTCACATGTTGCATTTTCAAGGCATTGCAGATCGGCCACAAGGTTCTTCATCTTTGGAAATACCCCTACCTCACTGCATCATGAGATTTCTCCAGGAGAGAGAAAACTTGTACCCACTTATTTTAAACTGACATTTATATCCAGATCACTATCTCTAGACAACAGACGCCTCATGGGTTTTGGCTTCATATAATCCTGCTTCAGACCTTTTACACAATCTAGAAGAAAAATCAGCACCAGTAGACCTACTACCTCAGCAGGTTGGGGCTAGAAAATAGCATGGCATTTATGAACACTGATGCACTTTCCTTTTTAAAACTATTCGCTCACTAAAATACAAAGGTTTCTTTTCCAGTTCCTTCACACACAGGCATGTCCTCTTGCCCCAAGATGAAAATATCCAAACTCGAGATCTCATTTACTTGCCAATGAGTAAGCCTCTGGCATGGTTGCAAACTTGAAGCGAACCGGGGGAGGGGAGGTCCTGTGGGTGCACAGCTCCTCACAGCGCCAAACAACATGCAACTTTCTTTTACTTGAAAACTGTTGAGAGGCAGCAGCACAGCCTTGCAGCTGAAGGGTCGACTTTCACCAGTTTCTCTCATTTAGTTGGTCTAACGGCAAGAGTATCTTCTATTTTAGCAGTTAACTTTTGTCTAGTATTTTCCCCCTTAGCTAAAAGGGAAGATTTCACTTCCTTCCCCTGAAATCTTCTCCATAATTGTTATCCGGATACTGGCAAAGATCTGTTGAGAAAATGTTGCAGAAATAGAGATTTCTGGCATGCCACCTGTTCATAACTCAATACACAGAACTATATATAAATACATGACACGGAACAAAAAAAAACCACACACACAAAGTATACTGGGTGGATTTTCAAATGCATTCAGTGTGCTCCCTCTGAAGTCAATGAAAACCCAACCCAGAGCGTCTGATGAGAGTAAATATGGTGAGGAAAACATATGCATAGGCAGAACTGGAGCACAAGGCAGCCTGGAGGAGCCACCTGCCCTGCTGCAAAGGCTCCCAGAGGTCAAAGGACAGGAGGTCCTCAGCCTTCCAGATGTGTGAGACCCAGAGAGCTCTGATGGACCTCTCTCTGCCCTGTGCCGATCTCTGCAGGAAGAGCAACAGCTGACCTTCCAAACACCCCTTCTCCACTAAGATGTGGACTTTAAGCTCCTTGTAATGAGAGCTAGCATCTGGAGAAAAGGAAGAGCAGTCAGCCTCATGGTGACGGGCCAGTGCTGCTTCAAGCACCCTCAGCAAGCCCATACCAGAGCAGTCCATGGGCTACTGCTGGTAGATGGCTTTGGGACAGTATTCTAGTAGTCTCCCTGCCCTTTTTCTGACCATCACAATTGTCTGTTTGTTCATTATCTTGTGGCAGGATGCTTGGGGATACCATTTCTGAAGCTGGACTGGTAGATTCCCATGTTCTGCAGCCCTGGATATGCATCTTGAGTGCAGAAGGCTTGTGCAGGCTTAGTGTGAACCAGGACAATGAATACTGGCCAATAGATCCCATGGATGAATGCAGTCTGCCACAGCACAGAAATCACTCTGGCTGGTACATGCAGATATCTGAAAGTTTGTTCTTTCACAGCAGGATTTTAAGATGATCCGCTGAGTTCAGACAAAATGACAAACTCATTTACATGTAAATTGCTTTCGTAGCTTTGCAGAAAGGAAGGTTCTGCTGAGCAGTGTTGGACCCTGCATTTGGCCTGCCTTAAATTATAATATAACAACAATTATAATAATACAAATACTACTTTGTACACAAAGCACGCCCTCCCCTGCAAACCCTGGCATGCTTCGGTAGGTCCTACAGCCCTCTAGTCAATAATCACCCTCTTTGCAAAGAGACACATTGAGTGACTTGCCTGAGGCCACAGAGGATTTCTGTAGCAAGTCCAAGGAAAGCTTTGCGGCTCCTAGCTTTGCTTCTTGACCAGCATTAACCAGCCTCAAATATATGCAAAAAAACATTAAAGCCGTCTGTGCCAGGAAGAAAAAACAAACAGAAATCCAAGCCTGGGGTACCAAGAGGCCTCCTGGACTTTGCTGTTTGATCAGGTGAGTTAAGTGTTAAAAGCTACTGTTACACTTGTATTAAGATCACACAGCAACTGGCAATTGTGCACAACTTGGGAAGAAGAAACAGCCAAGCTAAATTGGCAGAAAAGGGTGGAAGAGAAAGCTGCATCTCCTCTGACAAGGAGAGAAAAGTTGCCACTGAAAGACAATGGGCAAAGAAGGGTTGGGGGAATATGCATCAGGAACAACCTGCAGCAGCAGCAGGGGGTGAAGCCTGTGGTTGACTGCTTCAGCATAAACACAGGGGCCAGCATCGCGATGCAGAGACACAACATGACCGAACAGACTGTGTTCTCTGCACACCACATTTGGCTCTGGGCGAGAGGCCATACGGATCTAGAGGAGGGGGCTTTTTCAAGCTGCTTTTGATGCTTTTCAGTCCAAATCTACCCAAAAGGAGGGACACCAGCTGCAATGAAAGCCATCACTGCAAGGCTGGAGGGGAAAGCGGAGCTGCGATAGGGCACAACCCCCATAGTGACAAGAATAGTTGGATTTACTGAGGCTGAGCCTCCCCAATGGATCCTGCAGAGCTGCTGAAGTTGCCCTGTGAACAAACGGCTCTTTCTAGCTTCTCCAATACTGTACAATAGCAAAGAAAAAATACTTGACAGTATCTCTTTAAAGATAAACACACTGTAAACAGGAGATCTCCCCCGCCCCGGTAGCTTTCTTCCTCCTGCTTGTGCAAAACCAGAGGTTGTGACCTTCCCTGGGGTTCAGGCACAAGGACAGGATGCGTGAGAATAAAGTTGCCTCTGTTTGCAGTGATACCATAGCTAATAGCACCAACACTAACACTTAAAACATGCCTAATTTGAGGGCAGGGAGTATCTGGGTTTGTTTTTCTTGACTGAACTAGAAAGTTCATCTTTAAATCTGTTCAGCTTCAAGCATGTGAGCTTTTGGCCTCCTTTAAACAGGGGAAATACCATTCTGTTTCTGAAAAGAAAAAAAAAATAGCACATGGAAGAACAGTTCTGCAGTCAGTAAAAGTTTGGCTAACAAAAGGACTCCAGAGTCACGTAAAGAACATTTAATCCATGGATTATAGGCTTGCACCTGGCAGAATGCATGTGTAAATACAGGCGTGCAGAGCGCCTACACCCTGGGCTAAGGCAGAGGGAAGTTCTGTAGCTAAGAGAGAGAAAGGATTCTTACGACTAATTTTCATAGTTAAATATTTCTCACTCGCACTCACACATACGCAGGCTGTTCCCAGAGAGCTCAGCCTTGGGAAGGATAAAAGAAAAGGCTCAGTTCGGTCTGGGCTGGTGCTGAGTTGCTCCTCTTCTGTTTGCAGTGGTTGTGCAGCAAACTCTTTTATTTGCAGGCAGAGTTTTTACTGCATTAATTATCCTGTGAGTCACTGGGTAATGGACAGTAACTTGGCTCTCTCAGTTGTTAGAAGGGTGAAATTCAGCTCTAATGCAGTGGGTTGTCGAACACAGCATCTGGCAAGATGGAGACTTTCAGTTTCTTTTCAGGCCAGCTGTACTCCTTTGGAAGTTTAAACTGTAAGACAATACAGAGAACCAGTTAATGTATATCACTGCAATCTAACCCACAGAAAAAAAAAAGCCCACAAAATGGGTACAAAGGCAGGCGGCCCTGTGTTATTATTATTACTTAAAACAAGAGGCCACTAAGAAAACATTTCCCCATCAGTATGTTTTGGACAGCAGTGGACATTAGATAATGTGGCCTGTGCCTCAGCTGCCAAAGTAAAGTTATGAGATTTCAGCCCAAGCATTGTTTATTTCATCAGATGGATTCCGGAGGGTTTCTGCTCCCATCACCATCTCCCCTTCCCGATCTGCTGAAAATTCACAGCACAAGTGCATTTTTTCTCCCCTTCCACTTGGCTATGTCCCTTTCCCTCCACCTCCTCTCCAGAGCCCCACTTTTCATCAGAGGAAGCATTCTGGCAGCTCGTGGGGCCCTGCCCGCACAGGGTGGGGTGTGCATGAGCCCTGCTGAGGGCAGAACTGAGAGGGTTTGCAAATGGCCGTCCATGGAGGGAGCCCTGGCTGGGAGGTCAGCATGCCTGAGCAGCAATTCTGCTCCAGCCTGACCCCCTGCACAAAGGCTTTGCACAGCGCCCGCACAATGCCTCGTATTCGCACTCAGCTGCTTGGGCTGTTTTGCAAACACTGACTGAAGCACAGGGAATGGAGATTTTTGCCCCAGCCTGGTTTACACATCAGTGTTTCTGGCAGATGTTTCCTAAACAATGCAAGGCTCCTGTCCTAATGCTGCTGCAGGACACCCAGCCTGTGGCTGGGAAGGCACCTGAACATCCCGGATCCCAAACATGACTGTTTAGGGACAGAAGTCCAAGGAGTTCCCATGAGAAGCATATTTGACCAGGGCCACAGACAGTGCAGGAGATTCAGGGCAGCACTGAACCATCACAGAGTGGAACAATAATAGCTGTTTCCTGGCACTGACAGTCATGCAGGGGTTAACATGGACCAGACCCTCCCATCGCCTTCTTGTTCAAAGGGCAGGCACTTAAAGATGTGCTGCTTAGCAGGGGAAGCTTGTGGGGCATCTGTGGGCTGACAAGTGCAATCCTGGAGCAAGAAAAGCTCCCCCTCTGTGTCACTAGAATTTTGCTGTTGCTGCTGAGCTGCCAAAGCCACGTCTAAGAGTGCAAGAAGTAAAAAAAAAAGGCAAACATCCTAGATGCAGCACTAATAAAGGCTTCAAGCTTGTATGTGACAACATGGCAGCAGAACAGCCACTTCTGGCCCAGCATTCCAAGCAATCCCACTGACTCTTCTGAGAGGCCAGAACACAAGGCTGGAAATCAGTTTGCAGGGTGATTTTGTTTTGAAATCTCTGCTGCACTCAGTTTTCATCCCTGATGCCTCTACAGCATCCTCAGGGAGGAATCTCACCAGGATCCTACCCCACTTGCAGTCACAGGACATGGAGGCAGCTGTTTCAGAACTGCCCCAGACACAGCCATCCTTTCCTGTGTGAGCCCTCTGTACAAGGCCAGCAGTGCTGGAAGCTGCACAGGGGCTATTACGTACACAGAGAGCTTGTGCAAGGGAAAACAACCTGCAATTATCCATCTTTATCCAGTGAGTTGTCTTTCTTCCCATAAGAGCCCCATTCTGAAGGACATCAACACCTGCTCAGTGGTAGGTTCTTGTTAGAGAAGTTCCCCTGCAGACATCTGCTCCACAGGAAGGATGGCTGCAGTGGGCTATGAACTTGCTCCTGACCTTGCTCCATGCACAGCTTCTGTACACGGGTAACTTGCAGTTGGGACCCACTGACCTTAATGTGCCAGGCTGGTGGTTCTGGGCCTGACCCGTGATCTGAGGGAAGGCAGAAGGATCATTCAGGGTAATGGCTCGCCAGAACTTTTACTTTTTCCTTCTCTAGTAAACACAAACAGTCCAAATTCCACTTAGTACTGTTCAGTTTTTCTTTCTTTAACTCAGTCCCTGTGCATAGCTTGGACCATGTAATCCAGTGGTTCTGTATAGCCTAGGGAATCCTCCTGAGTGCAAGGTCGAGAGTATGTAAAAAACATGCTAAAGATACTCAGACAAAGATATTTTACTTAATCTGGGAGCCTTGTTACGTAGCGAAAGGAAGACTCTCCTTGCAGCACGGACAGAGCTTTGGTCAATCGCATGAATACCATCAGCCAGAGCTGTGAGGAATGTGTTAAGTTGGCCCAAACTGGGATCCTGTAACATACAAATCCTCGGAGGGATCTGAACGCTGAAAGATCACATTTCATCTCAAGTATTTTCCTTTTCATAAGCAGGAGTGGTTCCAAAGCAATCCTCTCGGAGAAGTCATCCTTTGCATTTGTTTGCTTTTCACTTTTTAATTTAGTAAAGTCACAGTAACTCAGAGGCCAGCTGCCGTGCCAGAAGCTGCCATGCCCACTGCCTTTACCTCGCTGCAGGGCACAGAGGAACACGAGCAATCCAGAGCCCTACTAAAGGGCCTTCCGACCAAGCGCTCCTGGGCTTCCATGTCACTGGCCACAAAATGAGCTTTGGATTAGGTTTAACTGGATAAAAGCTGGCCTGAAAGTCCCTGCACAGCCAGCAGTGTGCTCTCCTCACTCTCACAGCGAAGAACACCCTGGCATTAAATCAACTCTGGATTAAACAATTAGAGCCCTGAGATTTTCCTGGGGGGGAGGGGAGTGGGGCGAGGGATAGGAGTGCTGCTCAACAAGCCAAGGAAAGTTTCTTTAGAGTCTGCAGGGAGCTGTAAAAAATGGGATTAAAAATATTACATGTCATTTTTGCCACTGCTCTTTGAAGTCAGTCAGAATATTTATATGGCATGCATGGGAGACAGGGTGTTAAATGTTCCCCAGGAAGAGATCACATGGCAAGGGGAAGTTTAGCACCACACAGCAAAGCTTTATAAAGCTCCTTCAGCCGCTGCTGTAACATTTTCAGGCTGGGGATGGTCTTTTGCACGCTGTGCACCGACTTGCAGGGGCAGCAGGTGAGGGCCAAGAACAGACATGAAAATGTTCTCAAACCAAAAGGAGGCCCCCAAGGACAGACTGTTCAGTAGTAAATGTGCTGCCACTGCGTTCAGCTGCTCTGGCAGTGGGGAGGAGGTGAGCTCCTGAGGAGGTTACCCACAACATGAAGGCAAACCCTGACACCTGGCCCAGGGGCTGCGCTGCTTTGGGTCAGAGTGCCCAGACAGAGAGTGGGGAATGATGCTGAAGGAGAGGATGTGCAGCATCTCCCTTCATACCCAAAACTGCTCTGCTTTTCTTGCAATCCTTTCTCTCAGTGCCCTATCCCATAGAAGAGGTAAACGTCTCACAAAGCCTTCAGAGGTTCTGTGAGGCTCTTTGGGGCATACAGTGGGGATGCAGGAACGAAGCAGCCTTACTTCCTCTGGAGAGTTCAGATCTTCTAAATCTTCCAGCATTCTCTCTACGAACTCTTCGGTCAATAGGATCTGCAAAGGAAATACAGTGGTTTATGTCTTCTCACTCCTAGTTTTAGCTAACTGCCAAGCAACAGAATGACTTTTCCACTGAGCAAGCTGCACCAGGAATGTTCTTCATTCCTGCAACACATCGGCTTAAGGGCAAGGAGCTCCTAACTTTGCCTCCTGCCTCAACCACACTAAAAATGTTAAAATTATATGGCAATCTTTTTCGACCCTCAATTATCTTCCTAAGACTAAAATTAGAGGCCCAGCTTTAGAAAGACAGAGTAGGGAAGAAGGAAAAGGGGTCAAGATAACAACTGCTAGAGAGGCAATAAGAGACAGTGCTGCTTTCATCTGATTTCTGGAAGTGGAGCTCCATGAAGACCACAAGTTATATAAAGCAGAGGAACACTGGGGAGCAAACCCTGCACTCATGGGGAGAAAAACCTGCACTCTCTTTAGGAAGGCACATAATAGCCAAAACAGACATGTTCTGCCTCTTTTTGCAGCAGATGCAAAGGCTGGAGTCCCCAGCAGTCAGCAAATTTGGAATGGGAATGGAAATGCAGTGTGGGATGGGGACAACATCCCCACGCAACGCGAGTGTGTTGGAGTGGCATTCCTGGGAGTTGAGTTACAGAGAACCCAGCATGTTATTCCTATTTCAACCTACAGGTTTGCTTCTTTCCCTCTGCATCTCCCTTCCCTCCTTCGCTCCCCTCTTTCCTCTGTTTCTGGCACTGCTCTCCATCCCCAAAGCAGTCATCATACTCAGACCCCTTCCTTATCCTGTCTCTTCCTGCTCTGGGCTGGAAGAGGGTTGGCCTGGCTGTCGCATGGCCCTGCAGGAAACCACTTCTAGCTCCTTGGAGCCAGGAATGGGAGCAGGGAGTGCATGACTGCCTGGACAACGTGGACTACTTAGCTGAAGCTGCTGGCTTGTGTTTTGGTCATACCAGCAGGACTGTTGGCTAGAAGAAAGGGAGTACTCTGATCTCCCTTTCTTCCTTCGGTAGTAAGAAACTTGATCTGAAAACACCAAATACAGATTCAAGAGCTATGATGTATCTGAATTCTCTTCCATTCACCCCTGCTGCCCTGCCAACACTGTACACTGTTTTCCTGGGGAACGAGGGAACTGTGGCCTCCATTCTCCACTAATTTCCCTCCTCATTTAGCTCCAACCTGCAGCAGACTTCAGGCCAGGGTTTATGACTGAGCTGCTCAGCCTGGATGCAGGTAGCCCATCAGGACTTTCTGTTCATACCTTGAGCCTGGAAAAAGCTCTGCTTCAGCTAGCAGCCAGGAGCTTGCTGCTTTGGACAGAACTCTGCAACCTGGCACCAATATGCAGACTGGCAAGCTGAGAAACACTGCACTGAAACACGCAGTGCCACTGCAAACTGCTGCAGTCTCCTTGCAGGAGGCTGTAACTTTCTGCCTGTTGAACTGGAGACACTCGTTTGTTGGCTGCTTGCAGAATGAGGAAGCTGACTGTCCGTGTCAGAGACAGGAGGGCAACCTGATCGCTCAGCCCAGGAGGGATAGCTGGGTGGGGAGCTGGGGCTCTGAGTAGAGCAGATCAGTTTCTGCGGAGGTGCAGCCTGCAATGGGGCGAGGGAATGAAAACAATTTGGCAGACATCAAAATGTACAGAGCAGCCGGAAAAAGGAGGAGGAATTGGTATTCACAGCAATCAGGCAAAGAGGAAATGAATATTCAGCCCTCCACGGATGAGCAAAAATGCCAGAGGTTGGGATGGGTGAGAGAGCAGGAATGAGGAGTCACATCTTTGGCAGGGGGACTGGAAGAGAAGCGCAGCAGGAAGACCCTTGGGCGCTCCCAAGGTGCCAGAGGCAGGGAAGAAATGGGAACCACATGTGGAGGCAGCCAGCTGCTCTTCTGCTGCTGGAAAACAACACAGGGTGAGCAGGGGTGAGCAGCAAGGGCTCGAGGGAGCAAATGGGGGACCAGTCAGGTCTTGGCTAAGCCACAGACTTGCAGCGTGAAGACAAGCCTATGTGGAGCACTGCGACAAGCACCAGTGTGGGGTGTGATCCCCGGAGCCAAGCCCATCTGCAGCTCACCATCCCCTCTCAGTGGATTTTGTTAATCCAGCTGAAAAAAAACCCAGCAACCAAACAACAACTTCCACTGATTTAGTGAGCTGAACTGGCTCCCTGAAGGGTCTGACAGGCAGAGTGGGACAGCAGTCAGCAGCTCAGCTGTCTCATGGACTGCGGCTGTGAGATCGAAGCGGCGGCAGCTTGTGCTTTGGAGCAGGCTGAGAAAAGATTGCAGTGCTGTTCTGCAAGCCCTGCATAGATAGTTAACTTTGGTGGAGGGCAAGTGTCTCTGGCTGCAGTGACAAACTGCTGCAGTGACATTCAAACAGTGTGTGACACACAGCCCATCCTCAGCAACTTGCAGCAGTCTGAGTCAGAAACAAACCACCCCAAAGCCTCCTATATAGCCCCATGCAGCTGGGGAAACTTGTCCTCCTTCCTGGAATAGAAGGGAATCTCTAAAGCACGGGTGCAACCAAATTGGTAAGCTAAAGGATCCCTCAGCTCAGGGAACATGCAGCACTCCAGAACTCTCTTGAGGATGCAGAAGGCACACGTTCCCAGCACACCAGCTGCTTTGAAGTAAGAAGCACGGCAATCCTGGATTTGCATCCAGACAACATTTCTCCTTTTAGAAGTAGCCCAATTTAAATGACCCAAGAACACTAAGGTCTGCTCATAGATCAGGATGACATTCACACCTGCAGTCAGCAGAACAGCTTCATGCTGGTGTTTGCTCCTGTGGAGAAGGATGAGAATAAATCTGATCCCATCTCAGCTTCCCTCGCTCACAATATCTCACATTTCCAGCTCTTGTAGCATGCCTGCTCCTGCACAGTATGATACCCCATTACATTAACGCACACACGTTATATGTGCATGATATTAAAGGTGACATTCCCAGCAAATAAACATGACAGACTGCCATTGCTCTAGGCACCTAATTTAATTTCCTTTGGGATTTAAACCTTAGAAGCTCAAATTAAACAAATAGGCCCTGTTCACTTTATATTTCAGGCCTGAATCTAGAGTTTTCCTTCAGTGCTGTTAGCTGATCTTATCAACAGGACGCTGCACAGAGATCATAATGATGAAGCAGCTTTTTCACTCCCCCAACGAAAACAGAGCTCCAGCTAGGGGAAGAGTCTTTGCAATCTGGAGGACAAATGAAGTCATCCAAAACACAGACTCAGCCTTTCCTCCCATGACATCTCTTGGGCAGTGCTGAGGAGGCGTCCGAGCTCTCCTGGAGCCATAGCGGTCGGCTGCTCACAGCTCTGTGTTTTCACAGCTCTGTGCAAACATTCCCGCCTTCCTGGCCTGCTGAAGCTGGTTGCAGGGTGTAACTCAGCCTTTGTCATGGCTGTTTGCAGTATGCACAGAGAATGGCCTTGCCAAGCAGCTGGGGCTATCTGGGACGTTCCCTTTGGCGCTATACAGTTCTGCTTACACTGGGATCTCTGTGACCTGACCCAGAGAGGCCCAGACAGATGCCATCCTGTTGCTAGCAGATTCACTCTTCAATTTCCCATGTGCTCTGTGGCTCTGTGAATGTCAGTAATGCTGCAGAAGCTCGGAAGATGATGACTACCCACAAGAGAAGTATCTGTTGTCTATCAGAGGCACCTACTGCAACAATCAAGGTCCACATTTCCCTCTGCCTCACTGGTAGCTGCATCTGCTGACACATTACAAAACACCGTGCTAGGCAGCCCCGCTCAGGTGGATGTGTTCAGGGAATGCTGTAAGCATGATGTCTCCCTCTCGTGGTAAATCCCACCTGAGCTTGTCTGAAACCTACTTCTTACCTACAGGACTTAGCTACAGGTCAAGTGAAGGAGCTTGTGTCGAAGCCTCCATACCCGCAGACAGTTGAGAAACCTGTACTGTGACTTGTTACAGGTACGCAGCTGCAAATGCAGGAAAACAGGTGAGATCTAAAGACGTTCACAAGGTCATGGGGCTCTAGGCTAGTTCAGCTGACTTTGAAATCAACTTGTGCTTAGTAAAACATTAAAGATTTCACAGTCAGCTTATGGGTACCATTCCACACCTAACACCCCATCTCTCTTGCACATTAGAATTCAATGAGGACTGGAAATTCTTAGCATAGGAGAGGTTGCTGTGGACCACAGTTCACGCTGATTCTGACAGCCTAGGACAGCTGGCACACCTTTGATTTGGAAGACCCTTAGAAGCTGAGCTAGGAATTAAGCTGCAGCTTTGTCTAGCTTCGGGGAATGTGTTTTGTTCAGGGCAAAATACAAGCAATTGGCCCAGGGACAAATCAGCATGGATGCTTTTACTGGTAATACTCACTTTCTTGCCTACCTAGAAACAAAACCAAATGATCCCACACTTTGTCCTAGTGCTTTGTTTGCATTAAACATTGCCACTTGCTTTTCTAACAGGTTTGTCAAAGAAAATAAAGGTTTTATTAGATCTGGACTTAGTACAGAGCTGGCTTGTACAGCTCAGGCAGAGAAGGTGGAGATGTATTGCAATAAACCCCTATGTAAATCACACCAGCACTCCTCAGACACTGCTCATCCATACAGGTGCTATGCCTAGGCTGGGTGGAGCAGCTGTACCCTAAGCCGCATGTCATCTGTTACTTCTGCAAATACCCAGCAGCATTTAGGAGCCCTTTGCCTTAAAAATGTTTCAGATTAATTCCTGTTGACAGTACAGAGAAAATGCAGCTAAGGTGTGTCAGCATTTCCCACTGAAAGTAGACATTCTCAATACACCCCTTGACTTGTGTTTTGTGCCATGAGCATCCCCTGCCCATCTCCTGGCTTTCCCTTGGCTTGGCCTTCTTCACGTTGCCTTGCTTTGATGGTTCCGGCCTTGTCATTATGTCTTTCTACGTCATGCCCAGCCCTGACACTGCCTGAAGAGGCCTGTACCATCTCAGTACAGCCTCCAAGGTACCAGCATTGCAACAAACACCTTTGATGGGAAATTCCATTGTTGCTCTTCCAGGAGATTCGTAACTCTCCTTGTGCTGGAAAAACATCCACTCACAGATGCCTGAGGGACCCTATTGCTTCACACTGTGATGTTACAATTCCAGAAGAGGAAGTATATGACAATGCTGAAAGATTTTGACCTTGTGGGATCTCCTATGACATTCCCAGCTACAAGGCTAGTCCTAGGTCCAGCCTGATGAGATCCACCTTGTAGACAGGGCTGCTTCCAGCAAACACAAAGTTTGGCTGAGCTGAAGAGAGCTGGCAAGGGAGCCAAGCAACACAATTCTTTCAGAGTGAAAATGCTAAGGCAGAACAGCCACTTCAGCAAATGGTCCAAGCAGGTGAGAGGAAAGTTACAAAGAGTAGCCAAAATGTAGTTCAAGTAGCAAGGGAGGAGCGTTAGGCCAAAGGATAGTCAGTTGGTTGAAGGATGGGAGAACTTGACTTGTCCAAAGCTAGCCTAGACAAAGAGCTAGGAAACACGCTATTGAAGAATGGATCATGATGACCTAATGGGATGCTTTAACTTCTAATGTTAAGTTTCTCCTGGTGTCTCATGAAATGAGGCTGTGAGAAAAAAGAACAGAAAGGGATTTGGGGGAGTGTTGTGGGAAGGTGATAAACTTACTGGAAAGTGATAATTTAGATTGCCCTAGGCTTGACCAAGAATGTGGGGGAAGCCACCTAAAAGATTTAGAAAATGTTTGTCTTGGGACAGATGCATCTGGGGAAGAGTAGGCTGTAGTTGTATGTGATTTCGGGCAGTTTGTGGACACTGTCCTTAAATTCACCAGGCCAGGCACGACACAGCTACTCTGGTCTGGGGAGACCAGAAACCAACCCCTTGGATGCAACCCATAGCCGCCACTTAATGGGCGAGCAGCTCAAGCACCAGAGTAGCCGTTACAAAGGTTGCTTTGAACCTCTACTGCTGCCATTATGCCAATGTGCATAAATGATTTAACATGTGGTAGAGCAGAGAGAAGAACCAGATGTGCTCATTTCCAGGGGAATGTCCTAACTCTACCGGAACAGAGTCATTCTCTTGTGCTCTCTGTCTCTGTGACTAATTCAGTGTTTTATATGATGTGGAACAACTCCAATTGGATGAGCTGAGGAACAACCAAAATACCCTATAGCTGTGGTGGCCATAAAGCTAAGAAGTAGAAATAGTGGTTGAAATAAAAGCAAAGGAATAAAACATGAGTTTTTCATATCCTGGGTGAGTGCTTTATCCTTCAAATGTTGATTAGAGAAGACAAAACTTCTAACAACATCAAACTCCATTCTGCAAAACTTGCTTTTTTTTTTTTTTTTTTTTTTTCCCTTTGGTCTGTTTTTATTGAAAAAAACCTTCTATTTCTGGTTTCATTCAACACAAAAGGATTTTCTTCTGCTTTTGGTTTCTTTAAGGCTTTTGTTTCAGCAAGAAAAACTGAGAATATTTAAAGATTGAGCTTGGTCTGCTCTTCTTTCCCAGATTTTTCACTTAGGTTGCCAAACCAAAAGAATGGATTGTCCCCTATGACCCTGCTCACAGTAATCTCCCCCCACCCTGCAATTGCCAACATAGATAGTGCGTGTTGATAGCTCCTGAAAGCTGGATGCTTCCCACGGGCTCCATGTACCTACCTTGCCTACAGACATGCTTGTCTAACGTTTTCTACCAGTAGTTTGACCTTGCTGTCCTACGCCTCTACTTATTTTTCCATGCTGGATGTCTTGTTTTAGGTTTTTAAGGGCTTTTAGGGGAAAAGGAATCAAGTTATCTCAGAGAGGTATTTTGGAAAAAGTAGTTTCCGGCAGTGCTAACAAATGTGGATAATCATTTTATTGCAGAGCACTGGAACTAGCCCTCAGGAGGAGCTCCGAAGGTCAAGGGAAAGTCTTTCTCCCTATCTTAGAGAATGCTTTGCCAAGCCAGAAGCCTCTGAAAGTGACGATTTGCCTGCAGCCTTTCAGAGAAGGGCAGAAAAATGCACTGAAGGTCCATTATTCATTGAACATGCCCCAGCCCAAGGCAGCTCACTCCCAGACACAGGGCAGAGGCTGCTAAGTAGGACTTTCCCCTTTGATCATTCCTCTGAGCGACGAGGGATTGCTATGGCACCAGGCACATCAGGACGCAAAGCAGGAAACTCTCCAGTGCTCTCAGCATTTCTGCTGGAAGTCAGGCGATGTGGAGGAGGAGGTGAAGGAATTTGCCAGCTTGAATGAAGGGGAGGAGAGAAAAGCAGAGGATGAGGGGAAGACAAAGACATAGAAAAACAGGATGGAGGGCAGACCAGAGGCCAAAGCCGGAGGTGACACAAAGGGTAGGGAGACGGGAGGGGAGCCCCTTTTCCACAGCCTCAGCATCCACACCATGTCTGCTGGATGCTGCAAACCTGCTGGCATGGAAGGCAAGCAGAGCTCACGTGGAGACAGAGACCTTGTGCTGAGGATCACAGGGTGCCAACTGCAAATGATCCGTAGCCTCCATCAGCCTAACAGCATTTGTTTTGAAACTGAGTAAACTACCTGGAAAAAACCTCTACAGAGACCAGCAATACTGGGCACGTGAAACTTTGGAAATGGCTGAATAGAGACTGCCTGTGCAATGTTAATTCAGCCCCAGTGAATGTCTGCCTCGCGAAACAAATCTGTAATCACAAGACTGCCTGCAGTTTTTCTCCCACAAGACCTCTGCCCTGCTTGGTCCTCAGGATGGTTCTGCTCACTGAATGCAGCATTAGTCATCATTTCTTTTCATTATCATTCAAGTTGTTTGCCCGTTTCCTCCTACTCTCTTCCCCTTTATTTAGTACTCTCCATCCGACTACTGCCAGCATGGATTACACTGGAAGTACCTAATCTTACTGTCTCTACTGCTCTCACAGCCTCTGACGTGCTCAGCCTCACATTTCTGCAAGGCAGGGAGCACTCCTTTCCATGCAGCAGATGGGGGAGGGAGCTAAAGAAGCTGAGACCTAACAAAATCTCAGAGAAAACCTGTAAGAGCAGAGGGGTTTCAGTGTGAGTCTTGACTCTCAGCTTGGCCCCCTACTCCACGGAATTCTTTTCTCTCTCCTGACTTGCAAGAATGAATTTTAATATCTTCCTGAAATTGCTTCTAGTATTCATCTATGGTGCTGGAATGCTTTGCAAGAACTAAATTAATCTTCACAGGATGACTGGAAGAAGGTTTTCCTTAACAGACATAGGAAAACAAGTGAAGAGGAAATTGAGTCCAAATGGCTACTTCTTGCAGATGCCTCTCCCAAGATTCACAGCTCCCTCTTTTCCAGCCAACTCTGCACTGTGGAGCACAGGGGATCTGCAGCAGAATTCCTCCTGGCCTTTGGTGCTGCTGGGAACATGGATGAGACCTCAGCTCTCAAGCTGGCCATCCAGAAAATGAGGAACACAAATTCATTTGCCACCTGTGAATAGTTTAGCTTGAGAATCAGGAAATAATATTGAGAAAGAACAGAATAATAGAGGTAGGGACAGGATTCAGTTCTCCAGGGTAACACTTAACAGGCTTCACCATGGGACTATTCCGATCTTTTTGCGATTACTTGCCTCATTCACTATACATGTTCTGATTTTGACAAACAAACAAAGTGGATGTCCTATAGGCGAGAGTCTACCTTATTTCCCAAAACATGTTGCATCCTTCTGCACTGAATGAGGTGGCATACTTTGTAAAAAATACATCTGAACATTCAATTAGATATGACATTGAAATACACACACAAAGGGCAAGGTTAAGTTGCAGAGACTGTTTTTTGGATAGTTCTTAAATTCTGTATGCTTGATTTTGCAGTTAACGAGGACTATTTAAGTTTGTTTTCACTGCACTGTATGGACTCGTATGTCAGAGTTTGCAGCAATATCTGATGCGTAACATGTACGTTGCACATGATCAAAGACTTGAATGTCATCTTCTTCCCTAGAACAATGACTGCCTAAAGCAGCAGGAGTAGAAATTATCTGAAGGTAGTGTTAAACAAACCTCCTTCTCCCCTCTGGGAGAGTAAGCAGTCCAGGTGAGCAAGGTAGGAGGGGAGAACAGTCTGCTTTGTGCTAGACATACACATAAAAGCAGAGGAGCTTTGCAGAAGCATGTCCTGACTCCCATCACCGAAGACTTAATGATGGTAATTCCCAAAGGATGATGCATGCTGACAGGCTTTGACACAAACTACCCCAGGATAATATTAATATGTATTAAAGGCTCAGGCAACTTTATTGGGTCGGGTTTGATCAGTAAGACATTTCAACAGAGCGTCTCTATCATCTGCCTGAACACAAGTAAGGGAGGGAAGGAGAACACACGCACAACCTCACCTTGCTTCGGGTAGGCATACAGACAAACAAGGTTGATCTGTGATGAACTGCATGTTTGGCATTCTCAGACCGAGAAGCTCGGGCACTCCACCACGAATATGAATGTCTCTGTGGGGCAGTTAATGTCAGAGCCTGTTTATATGACCAGCATCCTTAACGCTCTGACACCGGGACAGACAGCTCCTGCCCAGCCTTTCTCTGTGCATCTGGAACATCTGCCCTTCGGGAAGGAGAGGAGATGAGGGGTGCTCAGGAGGCATGGGGATACTGCTGTCACGGTGCTGGGGGAAGGGGGAACGGAAGAAAGAAGGACGGAAGCCTTTGATCATGTGTAATGTTAATGCAAGTGTTACACATCAGAGACTTTGCCACGGTAACTAGCATATAAACAGGAGTCTAGTGTTAACAAGGAGGACTTCTTGAATATGTTTGTACATTTCTGAGTCAAAGCAATTTCCCTATTCAACAATACATGACACAGTGGAAGAAGTTCAGAAATAAACCAGCCTGACATGCTTAGACCTTTAATAGAATTTAGCTTCTTAGAACTAATTAAGTGTTACTTAAATGAAAAAAAAAATCCGAATATGGGAAAGGTGCCAATTTGACAGCAGAATTAAATAATCTAATCATCCCTTGAGCATGGGCAGCAGCAGGACAGGCTTTCCCCAGTAGAACACCTCAAACGTGACCTGGAAAGACTGTTGACAGAAATGGGACACACAATCGTCGTAGTCTAATGATTCCTTGCCTTTTCTGCTGAGACTGCTAAAAGGGCTCCTGCCACGAGCTGTGGCAGCGATGCGGACACCTGTCTGCTAGGAACAGCGCAGGACCTGCCAAACTCCTGTCACCCATTAAGCACCCGCCACTGCCAGCGACTCTCAGCTCATTGCTCAGCTCGGCCTGACCCACCTTGGACGCGCTCCACTCCAGCCCACTACATGTAAACAGGAGGTGCTGTGTTTAGTCTGCAGGTTTGGGCTTTCGCTGCACCAGCACTCAGGCCCAAAAGGAGTCAGTCCCTGGCTGCTGCACAGAGTGGAGGCCCGGATTTTTCAGGCTCTGTTTCCTGAGATAGGAGAAAAACCTGCAGGAAAAGAGGCCTGCCATCTCTCTTCCACTCCATAATCCCTCTGTTTGCACGCCTTTGCAACAAGCCTCTGCATTGCAGTGCCCAGGGTCCCAGGCGAAGGAGGAGGAAAGGCCCCTGGGCCTCATTGTGAAAGCTCTGCGGGGCTGCCAACTCTGCCTACTCAGGCTGCAAAGGTCTAAACTAACATGACTCGCCTCCTTGATAATTCTGCGCACCACAATGTCTTTTACTTCTGAAGCAAAGCCACACGAACCTCCCTCCTCCACTCCCAACACCACAAGGGACTGCTGAGCACAGAAGAAGCCCTGCACTGCATATTAAGCCAGGAGCCTCAGACACTCCCACATCTATCTCACACAACCAGGTCCTCCTCCTCTTGTCCCAGGCTGCTTTTAGCTTCCTTTCCCCTCCCAACCAGGCTGTCCTCCCTCATTCCTATCACAGGACTGGGCAGGAGCCAGCACAAAGTCAGTCATGTCAGAAGAGAAGATCCAATACAATGACCTTGTGCAGGAAACAAGCAAGGGAACTTGCTTCTCCTAATCCCTTAGGAGACAGAAGCTCTTCACCTTTCCCTTCCATGTACTCCAAAAAACTTGCTTAATCTTCAGCACCACAGTAATAGGCACAGAAGCAACTGGGCTCAAGGGTTAATATTGGTTACTTGCCTGAATGGTGACCTAAATACTGCCATTCCTCACTCTTAGAGGTTACCTGACTACTCCACACATCAATACATTTCAAGATGTGATGTAAATGCAGACAAATACTCTTATGTTTGGAGTTAACACAGTCACAAGATCCCATGTATCATATGCTGGCAAGCACAGGAACCAACAGCAAATGACCCACCCTTAAGCCTGACCGTTTGCTGTTAATCATTACAGGAGTGTTGCACTTTCCAGTCAGTACAATCAAAGCATGCAAGTTCTTTGAAATCCCTACACGAGATGATTCCAGCCAAGATCAGCTCCTTTACAAGTCATACAGATTTCAAGGTATGATGTCCTCCAGACGTATGAACACACGCACTGGAATGCCTTGGAAACAAGTCACTGGAAGGTTAACCACAACACTGCAACGCAAAAACAAACCTCTGCCTTAAAAACAGAAGGGGAGGCAGGAATGCCACAGCAACAGTGAAGGCAGAGATGTACTGCACATACATAGCCTCTCAGAGATGTGTTTTTCTGTATAAACATATTCCTCAAAGCTTTTTTTTGTGTTTGCAATGTGTTTATAACCATGATTCAAGGTTAGAATAATGCTATGCCATCATATAATTCGTGCATCCCTGGCTCTAAAGGGCTGACCCTCAACAATAAGCAGATGGGGAGCTTCCAAGGAAAATCTGTGACACAGAAACAATCTGGTGCAGAAGATGTGTGGGTGCTTCAAGGAACACAGTTTTGTCATAGAATCATTAAGAAAGAGGTAAAACTGAGAGGCTGTACCCACTGTGCTGCCCTCCTGTTAAGGGTGATGTAAAACTGAGATCCTGGCTCTGTAGGATCGAAGTCCCACAGCCTTCTCTAGAGATCAGCATGCTGGAGCCTGGCTCCATTGTTGTTTAGGTCATTCCACTCTGCCTCCCCAAATTCCTTTCTGGAGGAAATAAAGAGCAAATACAGTCTTCAAAGTGTTTGCTGACTCCAGGAAATGGATACTTCTGTATTCACAGATAATTTTATAACTTTCCAGCCACTGTTCATCAATTTGAGCTCCATTAACATAAACAGTAACAGTTTACCATTATTTTTTGAGTTCATAATCATTGAAAATATTCTGCATAAACTGTAAGAGATACTAAACAGGTTTGTTACACTTTTAAGCCCTTAACATAGGATCATACTTAGGACAGTGTAAAGGGGGAAGGAAAAAGGTTCTCTCACTTGTAACCAAGGTCCATGTGCTGCATAGGGGTGCTCCTCTGTGGCAAATGCTCCTTCTACTCCCGTTGATACAAACGTGATTGCTGTGTCCCCTGTAATACTTTTATATGTAAAGTGCCGTCCATGTAAGAGCCTTCCCCTGGGAATAAAACACACGTGTGTGAACTGAAAGGCTGCGAGCAGCATTCAACAGATCGATGAAGATGCATCACTGCAGCTTCTGCCATCAGCATGTGAAGCCACCTGAAGGTAGCAACTATTAACTTTTTAGGAATATATGACTGATTAGTCCATCACAAGTCTCCTTTTGAGGCAAGTTCTCTTTCATTCTCCCCTATATAATGCGGGGCCTTGCTTCAGAGCTAGAATAGCCTAACTGGATCCCGTTGTGGGGGTGCCCCCACGATGAAGCTCATGATGATGCATGTACAGGCAGGGGACTGTCAGTCTTTCAGAAACAAGAAAGCTGCAGGGGAGGATCCAGACTCCGCATCATGTGGCAGTGAGATGATGCTTTTCTAAGCAGGACCATCAGTGGGATCAAACTTACTTACAGTGACAATGTAATTCAGTGCCCTGGTGCCTGACAAATGTAACCTGCACTACTTATACATTTCAATAAAATACCTAGAGGATACATATGCAGAACCATTTATAGTATCAATACCCTTTTCTTCATTCAGTGCTTTCCACAGGGAAAGTCATACCTGTGGTACTTAGACTGAGTGCCTCTGCATGCAAGCATGGCTTCCAATATGCAATTGGGAAAACATAAGGTAAGATATATAGCACCCAATGACAGGGTCACAGCTGATTGATGAGTTACTGCCAGTCAAGTTGAGCTGTGCTAACTGATCAGGACAGAGCGTTTACACATTTATAATGTAAAATAAAATATGTTCATGTCAGCTATCCCATTGGTTTCTCAACAGGCACAGGCGAGTGTGCACCTGCTGCTGATAACTCTGATACCACAGGCAGGTAATTCATTAAGCCAAAGTAATTCAATCACCTGCAATCATTTGTCTTATGTTAACGACTACATTTGCCACATGTATCTTTTAAAAGAGTGACTGACTGAAACTGTGAGTATCTAGAATGTCACATACAGTGGTATGCATAGCCTAACTTTCAGAAGATAATGCATAGGGTACACACAATGTTCTGTTCGTTCACTCATGTAAGTGAGAGAATTTGACTAGAAAACACACTTGCATGCATAAACTGACTGCAAACAGGCTTTGCACAAATATTTGTGTCTGAGTCCATAAGCCATGGTTAACAACTCAAGGGATTTCTTTGACAGAGTATGATAAGACATCCCTTCTTTATCAGAGTCGCCAGCATTAGACCATTAATAATAAAAGCATACTAATCCTGTCCTGTTTCAGTACACTAAAATATACTGGAGGACAGCAAAAAAGAATGAGAAACAGTCTTACCACGATGAAAACACATGCAAAGAATCATCTGTTTCCAGTGTGTTTGGCAAAATTATCTGAGCTCTGGCCTTTAAAGAACCATTGCATGCACGTCTGTATGGTGAAACAGTGCCATAAGACAAAAGCTGCAGAAGCTGAGGAGGAAGGATGGCCCCACTCACCTTAGACAGAGGGGAATCAGCGCTCCAGACTCCTGGTTAAACTTCAGGTGTACGCTTTCCAGCTGTCTCGTGCGGATTAGCTCATGAGGAATGATAGCTGCTGAGCTCTCGCTTTCTAAACTGTCCTTCCGGCTTCTAAGAGAGACAAAACGTGCACACTTAGGATCCTAGCACTGCGTGCTGCTTCTCGTGATTCAGATCAATTGTGTCAATACTGAGGAACACAAGACCAAACTGTTATGAAGACACATCTGAGTTCCCACTCAGCCTCCCGCAGACTATCAGTCCCAGTGTGCTGCTGCCTTTGTTTGATGACCTAGGATCAGAACTGGTGAAGACACATGCTGCATTCTTCCCCAGCACACAAGAAATAGAATTTCTGGGAAGAATTGGAGAAAACCTGCACTCCCTGCCCAAACCACTGAAAAATAGCTTAGGAACATTAGCAGGTATGCCTTCCCTCTCCCTTTTGCTGTGTCTTCAGGATATTTTATGCAGTGACCTGCAAGAAAGAGTGGCCTATCTTTCAGGTCTGAGGCATTCCTACTATTATATCCAAATCACTTATTTCCATAGCTCAGCTGAAAGGTTTTGAGAACTCTTTACCATCAGCATCAAGTGCAAGAGCCAAAGATGGATTCTGCTCATAATGAACAGGACATACACAGATTGCCTTCTCTTTGAAGTGGGGGTGCTTTCAGGCAGTGCAGCTTTGCATTTTTTTCATTTCTGCAAGGCCAGCATGTCGTGAAGCCATGACTAAAGGTTATGTTTTTACATGATTAGGAACTTTGCCAGATAGAATCCTCCAGATAATCAAGCAGGTGTATCTCAAAATACTTGACCATAAACACTTTATGTGTTCAAAGAGCAGTTACATGATAGTCCAGAACAAAGAAGGAAGGACACGGAGTTTACAGTTTTTGAGAATGACATGAATTGATGTGATGAGTCTGACAAGTGATTTATATTTTTGTCACTTGGTGTAAATAATACAAGTCAGACTTATGTTAAGTTTAGATAATTCCTATACTGCAGAATCACCAGCAGAGGAGGAGATGGAAAGCAGGGAGCTGAAAGATACCATATTGTAATGTGGTTCTGTTTTGCCAAATTAAAAACCAAACAGCACTCCCAGGCTAAGTAGTTTGCATTTGGGAACACTGTCAAAACACGTTCAGATCCTTCCTCCATGCAAGCTGAGCCATCTTGAACATACATCTCGAAAAGAATGTAAAGAAACAGCTTGACCCTCACGAGCTCTCACGACCCATCACACCTCTACTTGACTTTACATTTGAGTGCTGTCCCAAAATTACTTCCATCAACCACACACGTAGCAATACAGTTCAGAACAGCTTCCAAAGCAGCTCCATCTTTTGCCTCTGCCCTGGCATCCAGGCCTAGGAGAGCTTTGCACTCAGACTGCTGAGCTGCTCACTCCAATACAAAGGTACAAGCTCAGCTTCAGTCTCAGGAGGGCCTGCAAATACCCTGCATGTCCAGGGCAGGAACATGCAGAGAAAACAAAACAGAAACAGAGTAGCCCAGCTCATCTCCTTGCAAGATGAAATGTGTTTCGTGTTGTGCATTAGCCACACACAAAGAGTAATGGACGCAGCAAGGACAGGGTAGGTCAGGATACAGTTTATGCATGGGGTGGGCTGATGGTCTGTCAGTCAGCCAAGTGATAGTCCGGAGGGTTAACCCTGAAGCAAAGACACAACATGCTTTGTAGTCTATAGGTGGCACTTAAAGCTGTGTTTAATTTACTTGGGCAAACATTTTACAGCTCTTTGTAGGTGGGGTCTTCAAAGAGTGGAGTGGGACAGCATTTTGCAGGCTGATTACCTGAGAAGTGCACAGTTGATTAATGATCAGTTGACCTTAAGCTAAGCTTTGCCTGAACTTCCTTATCAGATTGTATACACACAGTGAACTGTGGGAAAGTCAGCCAGTGGTCTACCGCTTCCAATCATTAATTTATCAATCCCTTCCAAAAGGGTCAGCCATTAGCAACGCATGGTTTTCAAGCAGGCCATAAGCTTGCACTTGTTAAATGCAGCTCCAGAGTTTAGGCACCCTGGAGGGGATCGGGATTTACACAGCAGTGTTACTGCTGCAGACAGGAGATTGTCCCCTTCTCACCTGGATCGTTCAAGTGCCAGACATGGAGGGAAGATTTAGGTTGGATGTTAGGGGGAAGTTCTATACAAGGAGAGTGGTTAGGCCCTGGAACGGGCTGCCCAGGGAGGTTGTGGATGCCCCGTCCTTGGACGTGTTTAAGGCCAGGTTGGACAGGGTCCTGGGCAACCTGATCTGAATGTGTGTGTTTGGTGGCCCTGCTAGGCAGGGGGGTTGGAACTACTTGATCCTTGAGGTCCCTTCAACCCGGGTGATTCTGTGATTCTGTGTGATTCTATGTCTCCCACCACGGCGTCCCACAGCCGGTGCTGTAGGTCCACGTTTTGGAAGGACAGACTGCCAGAGGGTGGATCCCAGCAACCCCAGGCTCCAAACCCCCTGTAATGAAGGTGGGTTTTTCAGTTTCCACCACATGAGCCAGTACAGCTGCTAGCACAATGGGGCTGCAGTCCTGAGGGGAAACAGCCTCCGGTTGTTAATGCAATAATAGCAATGACGACAATATTCTGCAGAAAAGGGGCAAAGCTTTCTAAATCTTATTAGAAACAGCAAATGCTGTTTGTCATTATACACTCGAGAGAAGATGTTGACTAATGTATAACTATCAAACGGAACTGCTGCGACTTTAAGGCTGTCAATAATTATGACTTCACATTAATAAGTAACCAGTCCTTCTGTCAAAAAGGTGAAGGAGTGAAGCAAAATGGTAGTTTATACTTTGAATGACATGAAATAACTAATCCTTTCCACGAAACTTTTCCAAGATAGTCACGGTTTCAGTGTTCTTGTTCCACCTTAGTGGGGCTCACACAATTCCAGCTATTTGAAGCTGAGGGTGAAACTCCAGTAGCAGAACCCTGCCATCTAAGCTTTATGTTTCTCATCAAGAGCTCTGTATGGTTGGGAACTTGTGGCCACGTGGTGGACTAAGCACATGAACAGGACATGGTGCATCCTACAGCTCTGCATTATGCTTGGAGATGTCGAAGTGCAAGGTGCTCGAGGAAAGCCACAAAGTGAACGTGACTTTCATCTCTGGAACACGTGCAGCAGCTCTTAAATACCCATCAATATACTCCCACTGGGAACAGAAACACTTGTGCTTATTCTTCCAAAGGGTGACAGCCCAGATGGAGGGTCACCAGGACATCTATGGTGCTGTCAATGAGAAGTTCACATCATAACACACACTGCCGTCCACAGCTTGTACTTTTCAGTCGCAGAAGAAAATTTAGAAAAAGTTTGCTTTCTAACACTAACATATCTGGTTTTATGACTGTCAGCTACCCGTAAGCCCTTGCTTCCTCCACCCCATCACCAAATAAACCAGCAGCAGAAACCGGTGGAGTTTTATTTGTTATGACTAAGCTCTAGCTGACTATCACGTAAAACGCCACAAACTTTGTCTATTCCAGATTTAATACTTCATCCAACCCACACAAAAAAGCCATGTTTCTCTGTGCCCAGAAAAAACAAGTCTGCAGCAGCTACGGCTGCTGCATTTGGAAAGGCAGTAGATTTAAATGGAAGCAGCACACCGGAAATGTCCCAGTTTAAGGACTGAGCATCTAGTGTTTTGTGAAACTGGAGGGGGGTTGGAGGAGATTAAAGCGCATTTCCCTCTGATTGGGAGCTTGTGGGAGGTGTAAATGTGGGCAGTTGTCAGATTAATTCTTTAGATGATTACATTCTTTTTGTTTCTTTAAAGCTGTTTGTAGTTGGGTTTGATGTCTCCTATTCTGAGCAAGTGTATTGCTGCAGTTACCAAGGTGACTTTCGCTGACTTTCAAGTATTTTTTCCAGCTTCAGTTTCCACCAGTAGTCTGCTTCTGGGCGGAGGAGAGGAGGAAATTATTATTATTATTTTTGTAATCTTGCAAATGCTGATTAACAGTCCATGATCTTAATCAAAGCCATATTTGACGTTGAAAGCACTGTTTTTGAAAGAAGGGTGGTCAAGCTGTTGCAAAGGGCTCTGCTGGGACTGCATCCTCCCCAGACCTCCCTCAATAGGGAGAAAGAGCCCGAGGAGCGAAACATCCCCACGCACTGTGCTCCACGATGGAAGCAGCCACACGCTGCAACCTGTAGCCTCCCGGGGGCCCTCTCTTTGTATTAAGGATGAGAGTAGCTGCAATCTGCTTAATTTTATGCCAATTAGCAGCAGCCCTTGGGGGATCCTGGAAAACCGCCAATGCAATCACCAGGTTGCGCAAAGTTTGGATGTCCCCTCCTTGTAAGTCATGTTTATGGCAACTTCTCTCAAGCAGTCCCAATGGCAGTTATTTTATGGGATTCTAGAATAACCTGGTTGATCGGATTAAGAAAGGTTTATTTATCCTTGCATACACATCCTGCTTTATGATCGGGGTGTTTGATCTCACAGATTTGTTACTGGAGGAGGTCACAATTCCCTTCCAAGCTCCATCACCAACACAGAACACCATTTCTCTGCATTTCCAAGCCATTATCCAGGTACTGACATCACGAAGGACAGACTCTTAGAAACTGGCCACAGCAGTGCCTCTGTGAGGGTGGGTGCCCACCACATCGCTAACCTGACTTACATCACTGATGCCTGCTTCCTGGTACAAGCGTCAGTGCCATGACTTAGCAGATGCAGACAATTAGAGCAGGCTTACACAGCTGGGAGAAAAAGGCTGCCCCACTTTTTCCTTTTTCTTCCCAGCTGGGGCTATTTCAAAATTCGTCACTCTCTTAATGAAGATACGGTCAAAGATCACTTAAGTGCCAGCAGTCTTCCAGTGTCTTTCCCACAGTTTCCCCTGAAGGACAAACCAGCAGTTGTGGGAAAGAGCCCAAAGCATCTTGGCACTCAGCGTTACAGGACACGTCATGGAGGCACAGAGGCAAGTGCAGAACCAGTGAGGAGGCTGCTGCATGGATCCTGCTGTGGTCATGCTGAGACGAGGCTTGCTCAAGCGTTCCAACCTGGAGGCTCATCATCCTGGTTCAACCAGATGGTAAAGAGGTTCTGTGTGTGTTTCCTGATGCAGAAAGGCTCCAAGGACAATGCCAGCAGCAACAATCTTCTTGCCCTTTTGGAAAGCTGCATAGTTACTACTGTTAGTGATTGCAGGGCCCAGACTGTTGCAGACCTACAGCTGAACTAAGACTGAGAGATTCAAGCTGTGCCACCGGCACTCTGAAGACCCAAACCACCCTTTTATGCAGCACATTCCCCATCTGTAAAACTGAGACGTTTTTCCATGTAGGAGTGTTGCAAGGATTAAGTCAATGTTTGCAGAGCACTTTTTGATTCTCATCTGAGGAAAACTATGCAGAAATGCAAATTATTAGCACGGTAACCACTGCACTTCTCCTGACACTGGTTTTCCAGACATTTGCTTTTCTAGTTCACAGGCTTGTCACCCAGCACTCAGGCTCACACTGAGAGACACTCCCTAAAGCACACTGCCTCCCCCATTCAGCATTCCTTACTCAAGCAAGACACCACTGAATGTGTCTCGATGAGGGAGCATGCCTAAATAAGCAGGCCTGGGTTGGAAACTTACTGCTTAGTGGTTGCAGAATCAGAAAGTCTAGCCAAAACGAGACATTTTCAGAGAATGCTGAAATGCTCTCCTTTATGTAAAACTTTGCCTCCAAGAACTGAAGACAGGAAACCAGCTACACAGACAACAGCTCCCCTCCGCCCAAGGAAAGCAGCAAGTAAAATCTAGTGCAACTGGGCAAAGCAAAGTGCACACTCTCCTCAAAGAAAATCCTACATCTTGATCCTACTCTAAGAACTTCCTCAGAAATGTTACTCAAATGGAGCCTTTTGATTTGCATTAACCCAATGCTACAACCAGCACTTAACAAAAGCAGTTATCAGGGTGCCCTATTTACCTATCAAGTGGACTACATAGAGAGAGGACTCCAGTCCCGCAAGCTTGCACTGTCATTCACATGCTCCAAACCTGATCCTAAATCACAGCAAGGAACTGAAATCACCAGGAGTGATTTCAGGAGTGACACAACTTCCCATAAAGGAAGGGCAACAACCTGGGATGCTTGGGGTGCCCTGCATCAGAAGGTCAAGGCCAGGACAGCCCTGCCAGCCCCACCTGCCAGAGGCTTGTTCCCTGCTCCATTTGCCGGGAGCCTGTCTTCATTTCCCTACACAGCTGGAAATTGTTCAGGGCTGGATGGAATTAGCACATGGGCATAGAGCTACCATATGTTCAGGGATCCCTAGACTCTGCCTGTTTTTCTGCTTGGAAATCGAATGCAGGTGGGATTTGAGGTCTTTGGGGCATCTGCTGTGGGCTCCTGGACAAATGACCACTGTGCACAAGTGGGCAAGGAACCACGCCACTCCCTGGGAAATAAATCCCAGCCAGAAATATGGGAACCATGCACAAGTTGAACCATGCTGCTTTATCCTTCTTGAGAAAAGGGAGGGTGATAAACAGCAGACAGATTTTGGTTCAGCCTTGCGTTTTGTCCAAGTAACACAGCCCTGGGGACCTTTTTCTGCTATCAAACCTCACCTTGAGACACTAGAGATGTGCATGGGCATTACTTGAAACCTAGAACAATGAAGTGTAGCAATTACTGATAATTTTAGCTCCAGCTCAGGCAGTAATGCAGTTTGCTAGCTCTGGGTTTCTATTCCAGCCTCAGCTAACAGGAGCAGTATGACTGAATCAGCCAAGGGCAGAAAAGCATCACTTCCAGCAGTGCTGCTGATCAAGGGGACCCTTGAGGGGTGAAAAAAGTCAAGAACACCCCCATCCCCACCCTGGCTCTCACTGCAACTGTGGCAAATTAGCTCCTCTGTCCTCATCTATGAAGTGGGGCTACTACTTACCCACCTCACAGAACAGCACAAAGACAGCTCCAGAGTTTACAGCATCAAGAAATTAAACAGCAAAATAAGCGAGACTCAACAAGTTGTCACTGATCTCTGACATCTGGAGCCTCCAGCCCACAGAGGCCATAGCAGCAGCAGCAGCATTTAGTCTGACATCTGAATGGAACAGCTCAGCTTCCAATCACAGGGAATCTGCAGTTAAGGAGATGGGGAGCCTGGCTCTTCTGTGTGCCTGAGCAGCACCTACCAAGCCAATGGGTCCTAAGAAATAAATTATGTTCCACTGTAGGGTACATTTGTATTCATACACGCCTCATTTTTCCAAGGTGTAGTATTATGTTACCTATGGTCAAAATGATTAGACGTGTTTCCAAAGATTAATTTAGTTTTTGTTGTTTTTTTTTTTTTTTTTTTTCCTTAAATGCATACAAACTGATTTAATGGCTGCTTATGAACTGAGCTAACAGTCATTTTGAGAAACAGATGTCTGACGCAGTTTTGAGCATTAAGACTGCCTTTATTCATATCCATAGCAGAAAAATGGCTACACAGTCTACAGTAATAACACTAATGAATCAAAGTACTACAGCTACCCAAAAGGGCTTTGACAGAAACCAGCTTTTTTTCCTCAAAGGAACTTTTTTTAGGACTCTGGGACAGTGAACAACTGGTAATATGCATGCTTAACATGTAAGTACGTGCTTTGCTGGAGCCAGAACACTGAATCGAGCCCTATCTGCTACCAAACAATGTGAGGATTTTGCACAAGCACTGAAAACTGTAACAACACAGTGTTGGGGAAATGAATATGGATCTGGATCCCGACATTTCATACAAATAAATGTTCAAAAATGTGAGTGTTCTGATGCACTTAATGACACTGAATGTGGAATACACTGTCTACTCTAAACCCTGACAGAGTACTGTGTGTGGGTGGTAGGGGCCAGAGAAAAGAAAGAGGAGATTGCTACTAGGAAAGCAGTCAGTGGCTGCAAATCTATGATAAATAAACAGCGAATTCCTCTTCTGCACAAAGCCATTAAAGTCTATGTCAGCCTTTAACATCCTAATGTCAGCTGAGTGCAAATTTGATGGCCAGGGCTCTGCAGTGCTCCCTATGGAAAGCAGATTTGGAACACTTTGCCATGCCCCAGTAGAGTGTTTCTGTCAAGTTCCTGAGGAGCCCCTAACGCTCCAGTTATTCACAGGACCCTTGCAATGAACCATGGCTTTGATATTTTATGGTCTGGTGTGTACAGTGGAGGATATGATTACACACAAGCCTGGTTCTCATCAGCCAGCACCTCGTAATTGTTAACATATTTATCCTGGTGGTGCCTCAAGAAGATGACATTGTTATTAGTCTCATTTTATAGATTTAGAATTGAAGCTCAATAGCTAGATGACTTGTGAAGGGCAGAACTGAAGGCCAGCCCAAACAGGCCCAAAGCAAGGCACCTTGTGCAGACTCTTGTATAAGAAGGACTAGATCTGTGGGCAGTTGTCCACATCAGGTGCCCGTAGGTCTTACGAAATTATCTACATTGCGTTGTGCATCTTTCATGTCTCAGCCTTTGCTACTGCAGGTACCTACAGGGAATGTGGATGCAGATAAACTATTACATGCAAAAACTGAATTCCTGTGCTACATCTCTCTACAGCAGTAGGAACTGAGAGATTTTGGACCATGCCCATGTACTAAGAGGCAGGTTGTCCAACCTTGCTCGAATGCTTAAGACGTGCTGAGAGAGAAAAGAAGAACTGAGAAAGGCTCACACTTAGTAAAAGCTTCCTGTGCTACTGCAGCTGTACCATACTGTCAATGCATCAAATTACATGAACTGGAAAGGAAGAAACACAGCACAAGTTGAAAAGGCTCCTTTCCAAACTCCTCTCAAAGCAGTGGGTAAGAATGGAGGAAGGAAATATGAAGACACACAGCTCTTTAAATTGAGGAGATTTCCTCCATCACTCAGATGATAACTATCACCAGTGACACTGGCAAAACACACAGTAGTCTGTCTGATAGCTCTTTTTTGTTAACTGCATTGCTATTATGAGGAAACAGGCTAGCTATCAGCTTCTTCAGCAGTAGCCACAGACCTCAGAGTAATGCACTGATCTTTTAGGAAACAAACACAGGGAACCAGCCTCTCCTACTGTTTGGGCTTCAGGGAAGGTGTGTGTGTAGCTGTGTGCTACAACGTAAGACAACTTTGCTACAAAGGTTACTACTAAGGATATGAAGCTCTGAATTCGACCAGCCTTCCTCTCTGTCTCTGCACAGTTGAAAACTCAGTGTGCTCCACCTTAACATTTCAGCACTCTGCCTTGAGTGTATCTGTGCTTATCATACCTTGGATAACGTACAGCCTTCTTATCTAAGCAATGACTGCCAGCCAGCATTGCAACTTACCCATCAGCTGCCACTCTGACCTGGTGAGCACCCAAGTGTTTCTGGTCTCCCCCAGCCATTGCAAACCTGGGAATGCAGAGCCCAGCATCTGTGAGAAATCCTGCACAGTACTTTTCAGCCTTCTAAGGCTGGCTGTGATGCTTGCAAATCAGATGGCGTCATTTTATTTCTTCAGCAGGGCCAATGGGACCAACCAATGGTCTAATGGGACCAACCCTCACACAAGGCAAAACATTCAGAATCTGAGTCAGGTCAGGATCTGGCTCCATATAATTACTATGTATAAAAAATAAGGTTATTCCTAAAGCAGTAATAAAGCCACCTGAGATTTTGCTTGTTTATTATTATTTTTTTTATAAGCACCAATATATCATCTCACTTATTAGTACACAGCATCAGCAGTTAACTTAATGCTTCCCCCCGAGTACTAGGCAAATCAGAAATACTCATACACAAACTAAATCAGACGTCACCCAGAAAATGAAACAAGAAAGGACATCAGGGTTCTATTCAAGGAATATTTTGAATTAGGAATGAAAACAGAATTGAAATAGAGCAGGATGCTGCCTAGCACTATAGTAAAGAACTGGTATCATTACTATCTTTACTCTTGGAACACAGTGCTCATAGGAGACTAGGAAACCAAAGGAAATACCAAAATGAGAGAGTGCAAAGATGCACGCCTTTCTTCACCACTTAGATGAAACAGTTACAATTGATGGAAAAGATTTAATTAGTAACTGAAATAAGCCTAAGATTGAAAGAAAGAAATCCGTAAGACTGAAATGCAGATACTGCAGATGGCTTGAAACCACAGGTAACTTCCTATAGACTTACTGAAGCCAAAATTTACAAATGAGGACAGATCTACAGGCCCACCTTGTCCTACTTTACTCACCTGTTAGTCTACAGACTGTACGACACCAGGGCAACACTGGCATTGATTAATGCCAGCAGGTTCCTTCTCAGGCAAGATCAAAGATGATTTTAGAAAAAAATCAACATTTTAACCAAAAGGTTTCTAATCATGAACTTTGACACAAAATGCGCATGCAGAAACATCAGCAAACGCTCACCTGTGCCATCTAGCTCTTTGGATACCACAACACGGTATGACAAATTTTACAGGGCTCAGTCCAGCCTGATTACAAACACTGTACCCCATGAGCAACAAATCCTAAAGGACACTGTCTGTCACCCCGTGTTAGCAAGTTTGTGCAAAATTCCTCTCAAAATCTGCCCTCCTGTGTAGTAGCCTATTAACCTAACTTGAACAACTCTTCTTCCTCTGTCTTTGGGCTTTGTAAGCATTTGCTGTTAGCTTTCCCTTCTTGCCAAGCCTTTTTCTCAGCCAGCTTTAACTTAGTTTTCCACTCTGTGCACTTATACCCTCCCACCACTGAAGAATGCACTTACGGTGCTCGGTCATGGTTCAACCCATTCTGTCTTTGTGCATTTATTGGAGGTAGAACAGGTTTGCTGTTAATCTCCAGCCCTCTTCGCAAAGTCTCCCTGATTTGCTCTGTATCTGCAAAGAGAATTTTTTTAACATGACTCAGAATCCCCAGAAACATCACAAACACAAGGAGACAACAGCTTTTCTTAAAAGGCCTGTTTCTATGGTATGTTTCATCTAAATCCTTCAGGAAGAAATGAAGAGACACTAAGGGTGAGTTCATAACAACACTTCCTGCACCATAAGAGTTAACCACTTAACAAAGTAAGCTTGAATTCCCTGGGCTATAATGTTATGTCAGGCAAGAACTGGAACTGTTGGTACTATGCCCCCAGTGTAGAAATTCTGAGTAGATTTGTATGCTTTCATAAAGGATGTGTTTGCTCTTCCTGCAGCTCTTGCAGAACCTCCTGACACATCCAGCCTTTGTGCTGGAAGTCACTTTTCCCATTAGGTATAACGGGAGCTTATTCCTTTACCAAACAAGTGCAAGGAGGTCCTGGAGTTTCTGCAATTGGCTTTGAAAATCTGTTATTAATTAACTACCAAATTCATAAACAGAAAAATCTTTTAGCGAATAAACTTCATCCTCAAGCTCACATCTGACAATAAACTGCAAATTACACAGTTCAGATGCAGCGTTCTTAATTTTCATTTTCCTACAACATCAAGTGGCCACATATTTTAAGGGGATGCTTTCTTAATTTGCTTAGAAGTTTCCCTCTTTTTTTTTTTTTTTTTTTTTTAAAATGAGTGACTAGAGAAGAAGATATTAAAATGATTTCAGAATCTCTTGAAGGACACAGCATGCAAATATCACCATTTATATCTGCCTTGGACTTTTCATTTGCAGGGCTGAGGGGTAATAGAGTCTAGTCTTTTTAGATCCAGTGTGGTTCAAAATATTTCCACAGAGGCCAGGCAGAACCCTATGTACGTATACATTTGCTTTTAGTTTTTTTTTAAATCACAGGCTTAAAACAAATATGATATAAATTCCCATGGAAAACATCATTCCTTCCAAGAAATCTCAGACAGTCACATTTCATTACTTCACCCGTTTGAAAGTTAGTGTGGATACTTTCAAGCACGCTTAGTGTTCACGACATCTGTACCCTAAAGTGGCATCTCACTGCAAAGGGCAACTCTACCACATTCAATTTCTTCCTCCCAGAGTTCCATATCTGCAAGAATCACTCGAGTTCAGCTACATCAACATGCAATGTCAGTTCAGTGCACCACCCAACAAGTGGCAGTGTTAAAAAGGAAACACAACCTAGGAAAATGCAATTGCATCACCTTGCAGGTGTTTACAGTCCTGGTTTCACCCAGTGCTCAGTTTAACTTTGCAGATTTAGATGAGAAACAGCCTAAAACCTGAAAGATATATTTAGAAAAAAACAAAGATCTCCTTCTCCTGCCCTTCTTAAAGAAGCCACTCCAAAATTTCATTTTCTTCTGAGGCATATCACTCCTTCTAGCACGTGTGCTGTTTCCACGGAACCCCGCGGCACTGCCCAGACTCACCAGTGCCCTAAGGGCCAGGGCAGTGCCACAGCCCAGGACCTCTTACCTTTCCCAGAGAGCCGCCGCGGCTGGGTTCCGATGCAAATGCTCCTGCTGTCTTCATCATCCTCAGGGGGCCGGCTGAGATCATCCCAGGCACATTTGGCACTCACTCCACTTAGGTTTGAGCCATCTGTCTCAATCCCTTTGTCGACTCTCTCCTGCTTGAAAAGATCCAAAACCCCACAACTTTTTTGGACGTGGCTTGACCCTGAGCTGAAACCCAGCCTTCCATCCATGTTTTGATGTACCAGCTAAGTGTGCCTGCATGAGTCAAATCAGAAGCTGATCTGAACAGGAACAAACCAGGACAGGCTGGAATGAGCTTCTGTTCTTTCCTCACTGCTTCACTGCTTGGTGCTCACAGGCACAAGACAGAGGTGGAAATGAGAAACCTGAGGTATACAGGGTTGTTTCCTTCAACGTTAACTCCAGTTTACAACAACTCCAAGCTGTTACGTACTCCTACATGCAGCACAACTTGGCAGTCTACTTATCATATGCCATCAATAACAAACTCCTGAATAACTATAACAAAGATCCCTTTCCAAGTCCCCAATGAAAAGTGCACAGAGTGATTTCTCAATCACAGAAGATCATCATTTGCAGACTGCTCATACAACCACTGCTTTTTAATGTGCTGGAACATTCAGCTGAGGACAAATTGGTAAGGAGACATTGGCCTGTATGCAAGTGTCAGAAGTCTTGGCAAAATACTTTCCAAGCACGTAACCACTGTTTGGTGTCTCACACCAACAACAAGCAACTGGATGTTCTTAGACACCACACTTTTTTTTTTTTTTTTTCCTCCAAGGACACCCACATCTGCTGCCAGCAAGACTGCACTCCAAGTTTCAGCCAGAGGACACCTACCTGCGAATGGGAACTGCTGTTACTTTGATTTTCCACCTATTTCCCACAAGGGGGTAATGTCGAGCTGAACAAACTTAGGGCTGCTCAGAACACTAGTACCCTAACCCCAACCCTCTCCACTGGCACTGAACAAACCAGGCTCCTCTTTGAAGTTTGCAGGGATGTCACTCCTAGTTCCATTCAGTGATCTCCATTTCACTACACGTTTGGGTCAACTCCAAATACGCGCTAAGTCCCACTGCTTGCAGGACAGAAACTCTTTAGATTTGAGGGCAGAGCAGAGCTGTGTCACACAACAGGAGCAGATCATTATTCCTGGCCTCTGCTATGACCTTGCCACCGGAGTCAAGAGACCGTGGGAGCATTCAGTGCTTTGCAAAATCTGTTCCCCAAGAAGCAGTTTCCATACTAAAACCCATATACACTCCTCCCCTTGCCCAGCTCTATCTGCTGTACTCTATAAAGAGCTTTACTTGTTCTTGTGACCGTTCAAGAGAGGATTTGAGAAGCTCAAAGATAAGCATAGTGCTTGGGGGTGTGGTTGTGTTGCAGCTTAAAATGATGGAATCCACCTGGCTGCTGTCCCACCCTCCTCCACGTCCCCCTGCCCCTTCCTGTCTGACAAGTGTGACTTCTTTAAAACTTGGTCACCTTCCTACACTGGCTCTCTGGCCCCAAAAGGGAGGCAGAAACTTGCAGCTCAGGATAAGACCACAGCTGTCCTGGCTTAGATTTAAGCATTCAAGAGACTGCCTCCTTCTGCTTCTCTCCCCCAGAGAAGACTACTGCCTGGGACCTTCCTCTGGCATCACAGGAAAGCAGCTTCCTCAAAAAAGTAATAGGAAAATCTGACAAATAATTCATCTGCTGGGATTTTCTTTTGTTATATCCCAAACACAGAAATAGAAGTTGTGAAAAACAAATACATCTGATGCTACATATGCTAACGAAGCTTTAAATGAGATTTACCATGTGACTCTTTAGGGAGCTCTGTGACGACCCAAAGCAGTCAGCATGGGGAGGTTCAGCTTGTCAGCACAGTTGTTTTTCATTCCACTCATTGAGAAAGCATGGGAGAGCCACCAACTGGCCCCGAGCAGGGAGAGAAAGGGCCCTGAGGACTGCAGCCGGATGGAGAATCCATGGGACGTGCTGCTTCATCCCCACAGCTGGAGGCCCCACTCCAGGCACAGAGCCTTGAGGAGGGGAGAGGGGTGCAGCCCTTTGTCTGAGTCTCAGCTGGCTCCCAGAGCGCTTCCTCAGGGAAAGAAGAGCTGCTCTATTGGCATCCCTAGGAGATCAAAGGGATCTGATGGAAACAAGCTGGCCTAAGGTAGCCTGATTTGCATGCTTGTGTTTGCAAACATAGATGTCCAAGGGAGGAAAAAAAAAAAAAAAAAAAAAAACCAAGAAAAACCAACCAATGTTCAGTTGGTTTTAGTAACTTCACCCCATCCTTAGCCAGTAAAGATGTGCATGGGTGAGGGGCTGCTCCTCCTCCCAAGAAAGGGCAGCAAAGCAGAGCAGGAGGAGCCTAGGGCAAAGGAGGTTCAGCTTTTTCCTTCCTCAAAGAAAGGATGTTTCTGTCCATTTTCCTCTCAGCATGTGGGAGGGATGCTCTGAGGCTCTTCTAAGTCATTGATCCTTTTCTAAATGAGCCAGAGCACTGCAGTGTGACCCACAGAGCAGCAACCACAACTCAGGAAATTCAAATCAGCTTTATTCTCTTCTGAGATATCTGCTAAGACAGCACATCAGCACGGAGCTGGGGACCAACAGGGATGGTGTGACAGTGCCGCCAGGGAAATGCAAGCGGCCTACAGGAAAGCCTGACTACACAGAGAACAGCCAGTGCTGCCACAGTGTTAATTGCTGACATCCTGGGATGACATCTTAGTTGGGATCCTTTCTCAGCAACTTCGAACAGAAAGTACAGCTTCTGTTGCCAGGGCTGGGGTTAGGCCTCAGCAGTTCCTACAAGAGACAATGCAGCCTCAAAACAATCTCTACCCACTCCCTGGGCTGCCAATGTGCTTGCCTGTTCCAAGCAATCCAACCATTTTCTCTCCCATTTCACATCCCTATCTCCCCCACCACCACTGAAAGTGCCAGGTGAATGAAAGACATGTTATTCTTTGCCCACTAATGCAGAGCAGGAGATGCACGGTGAGGGCTGACTGCAGCCCTACGCAGGTTTTAGGCTTCTTCAAGAGCCTAGCAGAAAGGAGAAGCGCACACACCTGCACATATTGATCGTTGGAGGGGCAAGAGAGAACAGAAAACAGGAATGTTTTAGCGTGAGGAAGTCCGGAAAGACCACAGACACAGCAGCTGTTGGTGGCAGGACACACTGTGAGGCAGAAGCACTCTCCATGTGCCTTAACTTGTCTTGGCTGACTCACATTCCAGTAATCTGAGCTACTTCTCATTTACAGTAAATTGAAGAAACCCCTGTTATCGTCAGGAATCACCAGCGTTGTGGAGAACAGACAACACCCTCCAGGAGGGGAGAGGACACACAGGCAATACTGTGAAAAGCCCAAAAACTTTATAGGACTTGCAGTTGTGTTCACTCCCACGCTGTGGGACGTTTATGGAACACTTTTTTCTCTCGGATTGGGGTTGTTATTTTAGACGAACAAATCCTTAGGAACAGTAAAAGTAGAATTTGGTTTCCTTCCTAAGCTTTCAAAATAAAAGATGCTGTGAGGCAATGGAAGGTAATCAGATACAGACATGCAGACCAGAAGCAAACACAACAGTACAGAACGCACACACATGCACATGCCCTACCAGCCTAAGCCATAAGTTCTCAGTTAAAGGAACACTCAGCAATTCGCTGAAATAGGATCAGAACCACACTGGATTTGCCCAGGAATCCCGTACTGCAGTACCACATCTCTGCTGAAGGGATGCAGAACTGCCTCCCAGACATACAAATGGAGGTAGGCCATGGGACAGTAACCCCTCTAGAAAGGTCTTATCCCAATCTTTTAACTTCAGAAATTAAACTGAGCTCTGATGGAGAGGGTTTAATATATCCTCCTGCACATATTACTAACAGTAGCAAGAAATACTTGCAGCTTGCCATTATTTCTCAGATCACACTATTTGGCCTCACGTGACATCCTACAGGAATGACCTACACTGTCACATTGGCTATGGGAAAAAAAATACTTAATTGATTTAAATTTTTCTGCATGTTATTTTTCCTTGTCCTTACATATAAAGCAAAGGAAGAAGATCCAGATCTGTCATTTCTAAATCAGGTACTGTTACATATCCTTTATAGCTTAAAACACACAGTCCAAATCTTACCAATTTGTCTTGTATATGACACTGTTTTCCAGTTGTACCTTCTCTAAGTGTTTTCCTAGAGCTGCCATACAGCTGGGGTGGGACATGCGCACTCTCAAAGTACTTCTGAGAGGGCAAAGGGAGTCTCTAGGACTGTTCTGAGATTACTACAGAAATTGAGATGTTCACAGAACTTCTTCAGGAAAAAAAAAAAGCAGAACCATTTTGTACCACTAAGCCAGTCCCTTTTGGCTACTACAAAAGACATGATGTTTTATTAACTAAAGACATACTTGCAGATGTGGGTCAATTTCAAATATTGTTTCTCCTCTTCGCATGTCTGTTATCAGCCAGGGGCCTCCAGCTCTACAAAGAAAGAAAAGTAATGAACCACACAAGGACCTGTGCTAATAATGAAAACCCTCAGTGACCTGTTACCTGCCTAGCATTTGGCAAATCTTGCAATGCAGTTGAGTCTGACATAGGCTGCCCCTTGTGTAGATGCACTTACTCACATAAGACTGAACTGTGTTTTATAGGTAAGTGAAATGGGACTGAGAAGTCTGGTGCAGCCTAAGTACATGAAAGATGAGCATGGCATAGGGTCAAGATTTACACCTCTATTATGTATTTAAAGATGCAACGGGATCCCAACGGAACTTTGTTTTCTTTTTAAGAGATGAGCAATCATGTTCAGTACCATACAAAGCTTCTTGCTTGCTCTGATGAATATCTCACAACAGACATTTTGTCTGAATACTCGGATGTTTCAGGGAAATCTTTGTTTTTCGCTACCAATGAAAGTTGGAAGAGTCAAGATGTTTCCCAACAAAGGTGATAAAAGACAGATTACTGTGAAGATGAACTACTCAGTGACTTTACTTTGGGTCACAGCACACACAGTCTGTAGAAATCAGCCTCAGATTGCACTTCTCGCTTGAAGTCTTTTGAAATCACCATAGAAATTTTCTTTATTTCATGAGACACTTTGTTACTGCAGTTAAAAGCCCCCTCCTCTGGCCCTGTCTGTGTTACAGTCTCCAAAAGCACTTGCAGTCAGACCAATAAAAGTTAATGTTTTATAGGTTTTTCAGATGCATCAGTATCTACTCTTTTTCACATCACTTTCGAAGCTGTTAACTGCAGAAGTGCCATCTGTTTCAGTTCCTCCCTGGGATGCAAGTCTTTCACCCTGACTCCATATGAGCAGCTTTCAGCTTTGTCTTTGAACCTGGCACATCTCTGGATTTCATTTTATCCTTGGAAAGGTGCTTACAGTACAGCTCAAAAGCAAAAAAAAAAAAACAAAAAAAAACCAATATGAGAACAGACTGGGGAGAAGGGTGCTATGTCTCTATTGACATAGGAGTTAAGGGACCTATGGACTGTTCATTGCTTCAGGGCCCCAGAAACAAAGTTTGCAGCTGGACAAATTCACTTGAGTGTTTACACAAATTACCAGCATTTATACCTAAATGGGAGAGTTCAAGTTTAAGAAATCCAGCAGCAAAGGCTGGACTCCTCCAAATCACCAATTACAACCCCTTGTGGCAGCCCACTGAGACTACAGATATACAAAATTCATTTTCTCTAAAATCTTCTGAGGTACTATCACAGTGCAATAATCTCCTCAAAATATACAGAAAAACATTTAACCCACACATTTGCAAGTCAAAAAAGTTTGTCTGCAACCTGACAGCAAATAAAGTATCAACATACGTTTAAAATTTAAAAATCTGTCTCCTCCTTAACATAATGCTATCTTTGTTTTGCAAGGGGAGATAGTGAAGTTCATTTTGTTATGTCAAATACTCCTCCTTCTGCAAATTGGTCTGACAAGTGGGGCCTCTTGGAGATTGATTTCCTTACTTTCAAACAGCACCCAAGCTTCCCTAGGCATGGTAAAGCAGATCCTCACTTTCCTCTCTTTAGAGCTATGGAGAGGTCACCAGTCAGAGCAGCCCTGACTCTTTCAGGGAGAACCAATGAGAACACGCTGCAGGCAAAAGAGGAAGGAAATTAAGCTTTCAAGAGCTCATTCATTTCCACCCTGAACACGTGGACTTCCACATGCATTAATTTGCCATCTAAATGTCTGTGCGTGAGAACAGATTTGCAATAAATTCCCATCTCTGGCTACAGCAAAGGCTCCATCAACAAGTTAAAGATTGTTAATAAAAACAAACAACTGAATTGTTCTCTGTCAAAACACTCCTCTGACTGGAGCTATATGAGCACTTACACTGGGACAGTCCGAAGCAGCTCCAAGATCCCTTGCCCGTTCCATTGCTGAGCTGCATGCAGTTCCTCAGTGCAAACCCCAACAATCTGAAATAAATAAAAACAGAGATACTAAACCAGATGGAAACTGTGAGAACTGTAGGGAACACGGGCCACATGCTGCTGGATCAAACTGTAGATACAGAGAAGCATCATCCCTTTCAACTAAGTAGATAAGCGAGGACAAATGGCGCCTAAGACAACAGGGAGATTCTGCCCGCTCTCAATAAGCCATGTGAAGTGCCCTGGCACGTAACATTTAATCTTGCTCAAAGTGTGTGAACTTAAATAAGAGCAGGGCCTGATGAAGAATTAGTTACTGAAGATCCACTGGTCTGTTCTCACACCCTAAACCAGTCCACATAAGACAGACCAAGCTGGGACAGGTCAGGGTCTAAGCACATGGCAAACACAGTGCTGCTGGCCAATCGCTAGGAGCAAGTGTGAGAACAAACCAGCAGCTTCCATCACGTAAAAGATACACTGCCACAAAGGAACGCTTTGGTGCTCATAAATTCTTGACCAACTCTGTTTGCTGACTGGTTTAATCTTACCCACCACCATGAAGTAAGGCTCCTAACACATCGCATCATCCACTCTTCAGTGCATACAACCAGACTTCTGCCTTCCCGTGCAAGGCAAGATGTGTTTGCTTTTCAGCTTGGGATCTGCCTTACTGAGCAATACCAGACATCCTTCTCATAGCAGCTGAGATCAGATACTTCAAATGAAGGCAACCAGTGGCTTTTTTTTTTTTCCCCCTGATCCATCAGCTTGTGCCTTGGAGCCCAATGATTGATTCATCCCCGAGACAAAAAAAGACTTTAGACACAGACTTCTATTTTCTCTCTCAAGATGCTAAACTTTTTCCAATGACATCAAATTTTCAGTCAGAATCTGTTCAGCTGGTGTACTGTCACAGAAGAAGAAAACTAAGCTCTGTAGAGAAGTAACCAAAAGTATCACGGCATGCCTTTACCACAAACATGTGCTCTGATAGAAATCTGGGTGGAAAACCATCCACGTCAGCATGCACCCACTTCTGCACACCTTAACTCCTCTGCTCCTCTCAATCTTTCAGGACCTAGCCTTGGGAATGCATTCCATCCCCACCCATGTTCCTCCATGCACAGCCTGAATCACCCTCAATTCAGCACTCCCCTCCCTGAGCCTTTACTCACTAACTGCACACAAACTGTGAGACTCTAAACAGGAAATTATTTCATGTTTATTCTTTGCTTTTCGCAACCATTCATCCTCATTGGTCAAAATAAATCCTTAACAATGAGCATCAAACAAACAAAGGGGAAATTAAGACAACCGTTTGTACTGTGAGAGATTAGAGTCCAAAAGTCTCAGGATGCAACAAGCTGGCTGCTCTTTGATCCCAAGCAGCTGGATACTAAAGAAAGGATGAGAACTAATGCAGCAGTAACTGGGGAGTCAGCCAGGAATCACCCTGCTTAGCTCGACTCTCTCTTTTTGCTTCCACATCCCACAGTTCACTTTTTACTTATTAACCCCACCTCTCATCTCTTTCCTGTTGGTAAAACACAGACTTCTGGGGAGAAGAGAAGGCTCAGGAAAGTCTTTGCCCTTGCACAGCAGTTGCCTTGTGCAGGTCTATGATGTTGGAGCTTCCCCTTATGTGTTGCAACTACAGCCAAGGACTAATAAAAGCAACACGAAACTTAAAACTCCAAAATAATGGAGTGTTCACCCATGTGGCAGGAGCTTTTCTAAAGAGCATGGGGAACTATGTTAGTTCTGTCAATATGATTAGTAACTGCATATGTAGTTTAAAAGTATTTGAAGTAGCCCTTATCCAAGGGACTTGAGAAAATGGAGTCTCTGATAGCAAGCAAATCTGTTTAGCTAAGGAAGCTCTGCTCACTGAAGAGTAAGGTTAACATACAAGGGATGCCTCTTTCACAAAACAACCTACCTTAGATGGTAGATCAGTGCAGGTAAAGTCAAAGAGCCTCTAAAGAATCTTTACGTGGCAAGCTATGTTTCGTTTGCTATATAATACTAATGCAACACTGAGTCCTACTGCAAACATCTCTTCTCCTAGAAATGAAATCAATGGAGAATCCCCCACTAACATTGCCATAGCATTAATTTGAAGTTAGTTCTACATTAAAATAGCAACATCAGGCATTTCTCTCTGCTTTTTTACCTTTTCTTTATGTTTGAAATTTCAAAGCAGTAAGGTAATACTCAGCTCCAGGTCTGTTTGGGGGTGTACACCTTTTCTGTGTGAGGTAGGCTTCTACATTGAGAACTGCATGTGCCATTGCCCAATCCCAGTAAAATCCTTACTGAATATCCCCAGAATAACAACTCAAAGATGAGATCCATAGTAATCAAGACAGAAAAGACAAAGACAAGGGAATAAGCACCTTACTTATCAGAGCTGAATAAAATGTAGAGCTAAGTGCATCCCATGCCTGAGAGATGCTAGAGCTGTCACCTCTGCTGTGCCATACCTGTAGGAAAGTAACAACTCCAAAAGGAGTCTGCACAGGCTGCATCTGAGGGTCTTCTGTCAGCAACATATGCTGGATTCTGGACTCACTGTTGTCCAAAGGGCTGTGCCAGGACACATGGTCACCACTGCAGAAGGTGTTTTCTACAAGGAAGACAAACAAGAAATATTTAGACCAGAAAACATGCCAGAAGAATGCTTCTGTTAGCATCTATCTGCTCCTAATCACTGTCAAATGGAACCTCTGGTCAGGACCAGCACAGCCCTGTTGCTGCTCATAGTGCACAATCCTGAGTTAATCCTGTGGCAAAAAAAAAGAAAGAAAAAAAAAAGAAAAAAGGTTAGCTATTAGTACCATCAAGTTAGATTAGTCCCTCTCCAATTTACTGTTAGTCTCATTTTGTGAGAGGGCACAGTTAGCCTGTGGGCCAAATGCCATGCCTATATGACAATTTATTCTTGATTTGCCACAAAAAAGAGATTCTGAAATGTAAATTAGACTTAAATAATACTTTACTCTATCTAATAAAAATCTCCAGTCTGCTACCCAACTTGTGACATTCTATGTCAGTCACTTTCTCTTCCAATTGTCTGCTGGCTCTGGTGAAGAATTATAATATGTTCCTTCTTCCTCAAACAATAAGAAAACCAGTTGGCTATAAATTTCATTTTAAGTCAGAACGGCCTCCATCTAAACAAAGAGATAGAAATTATTCTTCCTTCTTCACAACTGTAAGAATTCCATTCTCTTCCTTCTCCTCAGAAAGACAAACCGTCCCCAGACAACCCTGCATCCCAACTGCAAACCAGAGGGTACAGCAGAAACTCTACACATAGCACTGCCCCCAATACTTGCTCTGTGGATGAACTAGAAGTAAAGCAACCATTTTCACTCTGGTTGCAGCACAGCGCATCTGAAAAGTCACCCCAGTGATGAGCTAACCTACACCTACACCACTGGGGGTTTAAACCACAGCACCTTGGGCAACTCACGGTTCCTCCACCAGGTGTCCCCATCGGCGTTGGTTTGAACACTTACTACACACGGGTTTTCAGACAAATTTCTCTGACAGCTCAGTAGATTAAGGAAGAATTAAAATAACTCCAAATTCCATAAGAAGCTTAGCCCCAAAAACGAGGAACGGGACAGAAGTGTTGCGATAAGTAAGGAAACGTTTTCCTTCGTTACAACTAAGATTTCGTTACAACTAAGATACAACAACAGAAACACGTCAAATGGAGCTGCTCAAAGAAAAAAAGTTTATCTGTACGTACAATGAATTACACACTTCCAGCAGTGTGACTGAGAGGAACAGCTCGTAGTATTACTTTGCTTTCAGAGTTGGGACATACAATGAAAGAGACAAATGAAAAATATGATTTTAAAGTTTTCTTATATCAAAATGGGATTAAACAAATAGACAAAACAGGCAGAACTGCAAAGGATCTTGCTGGTATTCTGCAGGTTAGCCAAAACGTGGCTGATTAGTTTTGTTTTTTAAATGATAAAAGCCCCTCAGTCACAGTTTTTAGGAATGAAACAAAACCACAAAGAACTTATTCTTGGCTCCTGTCTCTATACCACAACATTTTGCCCATCAAATGCTCACACAATTCTATGCTGATCGATCGCTGCATTTCACTGCTGCTGCTGCTTCTCCTGGGAAATCCCAGCCCGTTTAGAGCAGGTTTTCAAATGCAAATGTCTCTGCTGGAAATCCACCTGTTTCTGACCATGTGAACACTGAACACTTAGAAAATCTCCCTCTTTCTTGCATGCACACGAATGCCACAAAATTCACACTGCCTATTCAATTAAATCACGAACACACACACACACACACACACACACACAAAACATTCTGCAAATAAGACAGAGTCCAATTAAAATCTGTAAGAGTGCAGAAAAATCAGAATTACAGCTTGAAACTCAGCTCTATGCTCACTTATTGTAACCCAACCAGAATGTAAGATCAGCCCCTGCATAGAGACCATTGCAACACGGAGGAGAGCTCGAAGTGCAGGGTTTGAGCTGAGGAATTGCAGGAACAAAGCACTGGATAGCCACTTGCACCCATGCAGAAACTGGGATGCAGATCCTCCATTCCCACCTCTCACACCTGGCTTGCAAACCAACCCACCAAAATCTTTATGTTTTTATCCAAAGTGCTGAAGTTCCCATAAATGTAAATTTACAGCTACGTTTCTGGTTTTGATGAATGCTGAGTTAGAATGTACAACACTGGATAAACTCTAAAGACATGTACAGCATGCTAATATCTCCTACGTGTACATATTTGTGGAGCAGTTGGAGTGCATCTAGAGGAGAGCCACAAAGATGCTCAGAGGGCTGGAGCACCTCTCCTATGAAGACAGGTTGAGGAAGTTGGGCTTGTTTGCCCTGGAAAAGAGGAGGCTCCAGGATGACCTCAGTGTGGCCCTCCAGTATTTAAAGGAAGTTTCTAAGCAGGAGGGGGACTGACTGATTACATGGTCTAACAGAGATAGGACTTTAAACTAAAAGAGGGGAGATGTATGTTAGATGTCAGGAAGAAATTCACCACTCACAGGGAGGCGAGGCACTGGCATTGCTGCCCAAAGTGGTGGGTACCCCACTCTTAGACGTCCCAGTGCCAGGTTGGATGGAGCCCCGAGCCCTGAGCTGGAGTGGGGCCCCTAGCCCACCACAGGGGGCAGGAACTAGATGATCTTCAAGGTCCCCTCCAATCTAAGCCATTCTATGATTCTATTTATTTCCATAAAAACAAGGGGAGTCAGAGCAGGATGCACGCACTTATCCCAGGTACAGCAAAGGCACAAACACCTTTTGAGCAACATACTTCTCTGAGATGTGCCCACAGTGTTCCCACTTCTCCCAAACTATGCAGACTGCCTGTAGAAGCAGTCTTCCACCTCCAGATTAATATCTAGGAGCTGTTCTGCACTGCTGACAACGCAGGATAGAATCAGAACCTTCAGTGATGACAACAATACGGGTCCAAAGCTTCTCTTACTGCAGAGATCAAATGAGACACCTGTACTTGTGCTGGAAGCCACTCAGATGTGAAAAACTCGAAAATGTAGACATGAAAATGGGTATTTTAATAATGTGAAATAAAAGTTTGATGTAAAAAAAAAAAAAAAAAAAAAAAAAAAATCAAAAGATTACAGGAAGGAGCTCAAGCCCACAGGACAGTGATTGAGTCCAAGATTCCTAATGTCCACAATGCCATCTGCATCCCAAAGCAATTGCTAGGATTAGGACAAACCACAACTCTCCTTTCAGATAAGAATGTTCCTTTGCAATTCATCTTGGTTTAGTAAACCTGAAACTTCATAGTCTCAGCAGCACTTCAGCCCTGAATCCAGGAGAAGGTAAGATGGCTTTCTGCCACAGCTGTGGGGCTGTTCATGACCCAGCACTTCCCTATCATCAAATAAGGCAGCAATCAGTCTGGGATTTAAACCTAATGTGGTAATGTCACCCACCTGCACAAATTTATAGAACGGTGTTTTAACAAAAACTCCTGAATTATTCCATTCTGCAGGGAACTCCAATGCCACAGAATTGAAACACACCACAGGCAGGTATTGATTTCTTAAGGGCTCAACAAGGAAATCATTAAAACATTTCATTTCAAATTTACTGCTTTCCTTCGTATTTTATAACAGCAAATCAGAAGCATCACTCTAGCTCCACAGAACTGAGGAGACTAAATTTCCCACAGACCAGCTCTTGTGTCATTCTAATATGCAAAAGCAGCATCCATAAGACAGCTACACCACTCTACTCTATAAAGCCTCCCATATTTTGAAGTCTTTAAAATGTCATTATCCATTCTCTTTAACAGGCTGCACAAAGCAGGTGAAGCTCCTTCCTGCAGCCATGGCCATAACTCAGCTGTGCGATCTCTCCCAGCTTTACTCCCCAATTGCTCCATAATGAGAACTGGGGAAATAACTCAGAGAACCACCCCACTGTGGACCAGTAAATTCTTTGTGCAGCAGTGCTCATGTATTTTCTTAAAGTGCACTTCCCCTGTATTCAATTTGACTAAACACAGTTAATGCCTAAAGAAATAAATACAAGTCATATTCCTGGCCTCAAGATGCTTTATGAACAGCATAGAGCGTGCAATCCATGCTCAGGAGGCATTGGCTAGCTCTGCAGAGAAACAGCTTTTTTCCCATTATATTTTCCATGTCTTTTTTAAATCTGCCATTTTTACATCTGTTTAAGAGCCCTAAATCCCCTGAATAACTGCAGGGAGAAAGTGGAAAAAGACAGCACACTGAGACAAGCACTGGGAGCTAACAGCGCTCCATCTCAAAGCTGCCCCAGGCTGAACCTAGCCCAAGAGATGCTCCCCACCAGCTTGCTGCCCTGTACACATAGCAGGTTTGGGCACCTGGGAGGCAAATATCTCCTCCTGAATGCACACAGGGAACAGCATGGAGGAAAACAGAGCTAAGGCTGTTCCACCAGCGAGGAGACAGAAAGGGAACTCAGAGCACCTCTTCTGCCCATGCCCAGCCTGGCACACAGCCTGAGCCTGGTCCTTTGACTTTAAGCTGGCTTGATTTGGGGCAAACAGCTGTTCTGCTGCACTCGTATTCTTCTAAAGCAAGTCTCTGCATTCCTCTCATCTCTGCAGAAAGCCAGGCTGTGGTTACAAGGTCCCTTTTTTTCTGAGCTGTGTGAGATGCTCCTAAAAGGAACAATCCTGCTTGTCCTCCTGTGACAGCAGCAGTTACCTGGGTCGCTGCCCTCCAAGCTTTCATGATGCTTGGCACAACTCCTGTCACTTCTGTGCTAGCTTGGTCTAAAAAACACATCTAATAAATTCACAGCAGAGCATGGCAGTGGGTACACTGGCACGCAAGCAAGGTGACCACATTCCTCACGCAAGGCAGACCTTATGCTACCTGCACTGCTCAGCAGCTTGAACACTTACATGAGCTTTCAGGTTGTGTCCAACAGCAACTGCTCAGCTGAGCTGTCGGCAGCAACAAACAGACAGCAGCACTCAGAAATTCTGTAGCTGAGGGCAAAGCAAAGCAGAGAAAGATTTCGAGTCCAAAGCGTTGGGAACAGGAATGCTACAGAGGCCCTCAGTGAGCTCCTGACCAGCAAGACAGTGATGCAGCTAGACATTTAAATTGAATACAGCTTATCCAATACTTGCAGAAATCATGTAATTTATTGCATTGCCGTTAGCCCATGCACAGCTCGTATAATTTATTGTAAGTGCATTTTCCCCAACACATTTTTAATATTCAGTCTGGTGGGTTTTTTTTGGTTTTTTTTTTTTTTGAAGGTAGTCTGGCAATCTGTCACAAGAAAGATTTGATGCTGCATTTCAGTACCACCTTGCAGATGGAACAGCTAAAATTAATTACGAGAAACAAGGGGCAAACACAGAGTCCAATGTCGAAATGCATTAGCTATGCTTTTCACCAGAGCTACTTAATATATTTCTAATTAGCTCGCTAATGGATACGACTATGCGTGCAAATATGTAGCTGCATGAGACTAAACATGAAAAGAGTCTAAAAATCTCAAAGCAATACTGCTATTGCAACTCATCATACAGACACAAATTCAAAAAAAAAGCACAAAAAACAGCATATAAAGAAAGAGCTCATTCAGACTCATTTACCAGTCATGTTAAATTAAGATAATCCAGTGAAAACCAAATTAATGCTAAATTCAGTGTCTGCTTCCTTTCCTAACCTACAGAGGATTGCACAAATAGATTGGTAAAGGAGAAAAACAACTGTGATATAATCTGGGGTACCAGCTGGCAGTATTAGTTTGTAATTTCATTTTTAGCTCAGGCAGAATGTTTCAAGAACACAGAAGAAATTATTCGAGTCCAAGCCATGATATATTTGTACTACATTAAAAAAAAAAAAAAAAGCCCTTTTTCCAAGTTTGTGCTGCACAGTTCAGTTTTGCTGCCCCTTATCTCTGCCTGGGAAAGAAGAACAGCCCCAGCACAGATTCACACGGGGCTGCTGCCTGCTGCAGACATACAGCACAGACAAGATGCCTTGGGAAGAATTCAATCCCCGGAGCACAATTAAACAATGGCTCCACTGCAGGGATTCAAATTGGGCTTTTATAAACAAGGGGCCTAGGCAAACGGTTCTTTAAAAAAGGGTGAGGAGAAAAAACAGATTATCAGCCCTGTAAGGACTCCTTGACCTCTGAAGTTTGAAGACTGAGTTCAGAAAACAGAAGAGCAAAGCAGATTTTTCGTTTTTATTTTTTTAAGTTGATCAGCAGGTGGAAAGTATTTCATTATTTTTTAAATCCTGGTGGTTAAATATGGAAAAGGAATGATCCTCTGAAAAGCACTCATCAATTTACACACTTGGATATAACTTATCTGATCCCTTTAGAGTCCTGGACTGAAAGTCAGGTGGAGGGGCCAGAAGCAGAACCCACCGTAATCCCAGCAGAACAAAGAGGACTCCTCACTGCTCAAACTGCTACCCATCCCCTCACTGCTCAAACTGCCACCCATCCCCTCACTGCTCAGAACTGCCACCCATCCCCTCACACCGAGGTGGTGGCAAACGCGTCTCTTTGTGCCACAGTTTCCCCTGATGGAGTTACAAACACCAGTTTTCATATCACAATGCAGATCCCATATGCTTTACGTGACACTGGAGAGCACAGTATTTTAGCAGCTAAATTATTATCATGCAACAACTCTGGGCCTCCTCTACCCCTTCTGTTTCCCAGGACAATTCTTTCCCATCCCCTCCACATCTGTGTGCCTGGCTCCCTCTCCCTGCCCAACTCTACACGCACAGTTTCCATTACTGCAGCCTCTGAGAATTTCTCACAGGCTCCCAGCTAGTGACTCCCATGCCCAGGGCACACTCCCACCCTCTGGGAGCTGGGGGCCCCATCCTCTCTCTGACTTCTTCCAGCCCCCTTCTCCTACGCCTTCCTGCAGCCTCCCCCAGCTCCAAGCTGCCCATTGCTCCTTGCAGCCTCCTGCAGCACACGGGCACCTCGCTGCAGAAACACTGTAGCAGATGCATTCCTAGTGATGCTTTCAGAACAGCACAGCTCTTACCTGCCTGATCTGTCTGCATGGTGTTCACCTACAGGGAGGCAATGTATGGCTGCATGGCATCGTAAAGAGAAAGAAAACAAACATGCGTGAACTGCTCTTTCACAGCCCCACAGAACTCTCCTGCTTCAAGCTCTTATTTCTCTACACCTCATCACCCATGACCATCTGCCCCAGGTTCTGCATGGCTGGTGTGCTCTCCTTTTCTCCAACACTAGTGGCACACCCGCATCCTGCCTCCTGCATCTCCCAGCCAAGCATCCCCAGAGGAGCAGGACTGATGCACCTGCCAAGCACTGAACCTGGGGGGACAGTCCCAACCCTGTGGATAAAGCCTCCCCCTTAGCATCATTCCTGCCTGTGAGGAGAAGCCCAGAGACCCTGTGGCAGCAGCCTCCCAGAGCCCACTCCTTGCACACATTTTTACCAGATGGACCCTACTAGCTCTGCCCAGCAGAGCTGTCACCAGCTTCCTGCATCTCTCACCTGAGCAAGATGTGTTTTACAGTAGTTCTTCAAAGGATCACAATTACGCCTTCAGTAGCTTCTGTAATAGAATAGCCTCAGGATGGGGTGGAGACCCAGGCAAGAGAGGATGTTATACAGCAGGGTTTTCTGCAGATTAAGGGCTGGCTCAAAATAGGTATTTAATGACAATTTATTTACAGATTGCATGGTCCCACACAGAGCCAATTGGAAGAGAAGCTTGCCTGTTATTTAAGGACGCTATCCTGTGTTGGGACAGACAAAAGTCAGAATATTTTACAACCACATGAATGCTTCAGCTAGGTGCAGCTAGAACAAATACATGTACAACAGCACCTAACAACCTCTCAGGTGTCCTCTGCAAGGGAGGAGAAATGCAGTGCGAGAGAAACACTCTGTGTTGTGGGACCTTTTACACATTCATGCATGTGGAAGCTCTCAAGATGAGTGTACATTTAGGTGGATACAGGAGCACTACAAGACTGCTGCCACTCGTGATCATCCCTAGGTACTTCAGAGATTTCTGTTAAAGAACTTTTTAAGGGTTTGAAAAACTAAGGCACTATCCTGCTCTGAAGGAGCCAAAGATGACACACACAGCTTTAACGCCCAGCCTGAAAGAGGTCTCACATACAGACTGCAAGACTGCTCCAAGATTTCTCTTTAAGTAAAAGTTACTCAACAGAAAAGGCAGGAAAGGGAGGATAGCCTGTGCACAAACACCTGTACAGTAATCACATCAATCTCCCAGGAAAAGTTACTCAGTTATCCTGACACTGGTTGTGAGTCTCCTAATGGAAAGCAATGGGACAGCTTAGAGAGCACCATGGTGCTGTTTCTCAGTGGTTGCTTTTAACTTTTCAGAAATTTAAAGCTTGCATGGACCAAACCTTTCTTTTAATTTTGGCAAAGCAGGAGGCTGAAAGGTGGGAAGCAAAGGAACCTTGCATTCACACACATTTATACAAAGTATTAGAAATATTAGATGAGCTCCACAAGCTCATTACAATAACGCAAGAGAAACACAAACTCTGTCCAAGAGCTATAATTACGGTTCAGATGCAAAATGATTAGCCTGTTTCTGGATCGCCTTTTGAAACTCCATTCCACATGTTCCAATACAATTCCTTTAAGCCTCAGGTTTTCAAAGAAAAAGGAAAAGAGTCCACTTCCCACAGGCTCTGGGCTGCCTGCAGTCTCTGAATCCACTCTCCCAGTTCCCTTCCCCACCAAGAACAAAACACTTTCCCTGCTGCGCCCATTTGCTGCCTCCTGGCTGAGTGGGCTGCTGTAAAGGTTCTTTGCATGTAAAGCTGTCAGAAGATGGTCTGTAATGAGCCCAGCATATCACAGCACTGGCAGACAGAGTGCAGAGCAGGTTAGGCAGAGCACACCATTTCAGTACCACTTGCTTCACAGATCTTCAATAGAAAGTGTAAGAAGGATATATGTAACAGCAAAGCCAACTTCCAGCTCTGCCTGCTCTCCTCTGCAGTTTCATCTAACGTAGGCTGGTAGCTGTCAAGGAAAAAAAATGAGTCCTTTTTGTAAGACTACTCAGTTTGTGCAATCTTCACTCTCTCCTCTGTGCATCCCAAATGACTGTACAGGCAGTAAAAGAGGATGCTCCTACGACTGCAAAACAATCCCTGTTTTGTGGCTTTCAGCTCCTTGACAGGGGGAGGCAGCACTATTCTATGCAGAAGCCCTTAACTATTAGAGTGGCTGCTTCCGTTTCCCAGAAAAGGCTGAGTGGGACAAAGACCTCATATGTAAGAGGCCAGAGGACCTCACATCAGCAGGAGGGGGTTTTCTGCATTCCCTGAGCCATGCCCTTTGTCTCGCATTCCTGCCACAGCACAGGGTTAGAGCCTTTGTCCAAGGCTGGATGGAACATGTGCAGCTTCTGCCTTGCTTCCTTACCCCAGGAGTCAGAACTACTCTTCTGGTCCCCAGTACCTGTGCTTTTCAGCCTTTTGTAGCAGGGATGCTCTGTGTAGAATGGAGAAAAGGCTTCCCTCTACCTAGAAAACAGGCGAGATTGGTTCTGATCCTGAACTATGACCTCTCTTGATAAACAATTGCCAGAAGCCAGCATCCTGGGGTCCCCAGGGCATGAAGCTTGCTGGCTGCCCTTCCATTCTTCAGCTGTCACAAGACGCATCAAGGCTTCTCTGGGTATCCACTCCTGTTTCTTTCCCCCCCCCCCCTCCCCTTCCAGAGGGAGCCCACTTGCAGTACACAGGCTGAAGTAACTCATGCACTTGCAAATCTGATGTATGGTTGCATTTATAAGTGCCACTGCTCTGTCTATCCATGACATTTGAGAGCAGTCTATAACACATGGATTGATGCAGAGCACAGAGAAGACAGATCCTTTTAACTTTTTTTTTTTTTTTTTTTTTTTTTTAAATAAACCAGCTGAATGAACTGTATTGAACAGCTGAAAAGTAATGAGCCAAGTTCAATCCCCAGGCTGCAACAGGACAGGGGTACAGGGGTTGACAGAATTAAAAGGGACAGCACCAGCTGAAATCCAGCCAACACAAACTGGGCCTAAACCTGCTTTATCTAAATTGCAGCATTAGCTAAAAACAAGCCTCTCCTTTCACACGCTGCTGAGATCCCTTGCTTACTGCCTGGAAATGCTACACAGGCAGAAGGAAGATTGCTTTTCCTCTATTTCAACAGTCTTTTATAAGGAACAAAGAGTTTCTGTGCCTCTGCTCCTGGCACAAAGTCTCCCCATGCTTTAGTGTCAGTGCAGCCTTTAGGGCACAGGAAGGTCATAGACCTGTGTTCAGCTGGGATTTACACACTGAGACAACAACAGCTCCCTGGCAAGGCTCAGAAGGACCCTTCCTGATCTTGTGAGGAAGTTGTTGATCCTCCTGCCCAGCCCAGGCTGATCTCCCCCTGTGCTGACAAAGCAAAAAGCAGTATCACACAGCAGTGCTGCAGATCCCCTCCTTCTAGTCCATGAGAAAGCATACAGCGCTTTTCAAACCTGGCTAGAGGGTTACTGGGAGTTTTGCATCAGTGCAAAAAAAGCAATTTGGTGCAACTTCCAAGCAAAGCACAGGGAGATGTTACTCAACAAAAGCAGCAAGCACTAAATGGAAGCGTTGCTTGGTCCCAGCAGCAGTGGGAGGAGTGGCAATAGGCAGGATGGAGCCCTGTGCTGTGACATCTGCAGTACTGCACAGAGGCAGCATCCTGCCATTCTGAGCAGAAAAGAGAAGTCAAGTACAGTCAGCCATCCAAAACCTGAGGTCAGGCCGTTCCGTTTATGCTGTAAGAAGAATGAGAGTAGGGCAGTGTGCAAGTGAGCATACCAGCCATGTGGTGACAGCAGCGCTGCACAGCTGTCACACCAGCAGCTCTGCTTCATCACTTCCTGCTCTCCAAGATCTGAAATTTAACACCAAGATCTGAAACCACTTCTCTGGCCCAGACAAGACTTGCAGGAACAACTGGCAGCCAGGTGCATGTCAGCTCACTGCCAGGTAGGCACCACAGCTCCTCCATAACAGCTGCAGCCTCCTTCCTCCCTCAGCACTCAGCAGCACCATGCCTCACAAGCAGGGGGAAAGGCGCTGCGCTCAAAAGGTGCCCAAAATCACAGCCACACAAAATGACAAACAACATTAAGCTGTGGAAGTCTGGAAAGAGGAAATTACACTTAGATCTGTTAGAGAAGGATGCACCTCTGCATGCTGACCCATGTGCCAGCCTCAATGCCAGGATCCATCCTCTTCCTCTTTTCCTGTACTGAACATCACAGACACTGTGCAATTAGTGCCACTACACTTCCTCTACAGTCCTGCTAGATGGCAAGATTCATGACATTAAGAAAAAGCAACCAAGGGTACTGGATATTTCTTTGAGAATGGAAAAGAGCAGCTATACTACAGTTTCAATAGATCCTGCTGGATCGAACCCAGAATAGTCACAAAAACAAACAAACAAAAAAAAAACCAGCCAAAACAGATCAGAGAAAGAAGTTTGATGCCAAAGTCTGATTAGTGAGAAGGCTTCTTGGAATTTGCTGGAGAGATGCCGTATCAGGAAAGCGGGCAGGTGCCTGGCTCCAAGAGCTCAGGTACAAATTCTGGTGGCTTACAACTGCATGCACAGGCTGAGCGCAGTCAGGGCAAGCTGATGTCTCACAGGCAGCAGAAGGAGGGTTTCCTGCAGTTGGCGCTGCTCTGGGCCAGTTAATGGGAGCACACAGGCAAAGGGAGCGAGTTCTACCAGCTGTGTCTGGCAGCACCTGTACTGCACTGTTTGGCTGCTGGGCACAGTGAACACTTAAGTGCCAGCCCACACATTTCAGACCTTGAACAACCTGAGCAGGAAGAGAAATAAGAAGGTAAGAATAAATGTGGTCTCAGCTTTAATGTTTTCTCTGTGCAATCCTGGGACAGTATTTCAAAAGAACATGTACTTACACTCCTACACACTGTCTCCTCTTAGAGGTATCTTTTCTACAGATTAAACTATTTTCCATGAGGTCTATTCAGAGTGAAGTGACTGATCAGCTGCTTCTCTGGCTTAACAGCAGAGTTGCTGTTAAGAGTCTGGGTCGCTCTACAGCCAGTGCTTTGCTGTGACACCCAGCAGGACAAAACTCTGCCCATCCCACCAGGCACCTTGCTGAGGACTCGCGCGGGGCTGCCTGGTCCCAGCAGTCAGCACAGTGCACGGTGCCGGCCACAGCACGCAGCTCCCAGCTGGAGGATGGGGGACGTGCTGGGCTTAGTTTTGGAGATAGGGAGTGGGAAATATCGGGGAGGTGAGCTCATGGGCAGCAGCACACAGAGAACTGGATTTATTGCAGCGCTGCGGGACAGGGAGGAGCGAGGATGCAAATACGTAAAGGATGTGCGCTTTGCTCACAGAACAGCTTGTTTTATGGGAAACGTCTAAGAGGAATTAGGCTAAAACCCAACCAATTTCTCATGGACCACTGAATAACTATCAGATGATGAGAGCTTTTGGCCACAACAAACTTAGGTTAAATTGGAACCAGGAACAGCATGTTTCCATGCCCCAGTGCAGAACCAAGGCACACAACCTGCGTGCCCAGCTGTGTTCTACTCACCAATGGGCAGCAGCAGGCTGGGTGCTGCTCTACAATGGCACTGCACTGCTGTGTCTGCACAGAGTTCATTGTGCAATGGGTTCTGCTGAAATGAAATTCATGTTGATTTATACTACTTTGTGGAGTAAAAAACACAGTTAATCCGCCCATTTTTAATCTAAAATCCTGGAATACAAGAGAGAAACCAAGGCCAGCTCCACACTGGAAACTGGTCAATATTACAAACAGATGATAAAAAAATATATATATTTTACAGAGCCATAGCAACCAGAAGAGAACAATAAATCAGCCTAGGATTAAAAACATATAAAGGCACAGTCAAGGGGGGAAAAAATAATAAAAAAATCTATGAATTACTGGAAGATTTTATTTGGCTTTAGTTACCCTATTGGGAAGAAATAAACTTGGACAAACAAGCTAAACAAGCCTCATTTGTATTCAAGGAAGCGAGGAGTTTGTTTTGTTTTTACACACAGAAATTGGCCAGCGTTGAGAGTGTTTGAAAACATGTCAGCAAGGAAAGAGTCATTGAGGCTATGCATTGAAGCCTGCTAAACCCCTGAAGAGCTGAAGATGAGGTTTAGTGGTTAAGCAAGGGCAACAGGTGTCAAAGCATTCGCTAGTGTAATGGCTTCAGGTCCACGACCTCAGCCAAATCACTTAATCCTACTGAGTCTCATTTTCAGTGTAAAAGTTATACTGCCTGTCAAGTGCAAAGTGCCTCTGTGGCTGGGATTAAACTAACTTGAATCTGAGCATCTTCAGCTGCAGTCCTTACCGCTCTCATAATCATGCTCATTTGCCAGAAGGGAAACTGAGGCAGCGAAGCTGGTATAATACACTCACATTGATTCAGTGCAATAATGACAGGCAGGAACAGCATATGGGTTTCCTCAAACTACAAACTATCCATCAGACAGGAATTTCTACCTGAAAAAAATCACTGTCTGTCAGAGGTAACTACAGAAAGCTAGATATACCTCAGTGTGGGCTTGCTTTGCAGCCTGGCTTCTGAAGGCTTATAAACCTGCAGTGCATTGGGTGCTTTTGTGCATCCTTCCCCTTCTAGTAACTTTGGAAAGTTGACCCACGGACTCGAACCACAAAGAACAGGACAGGAGTTCAGAGATACTGAGTTCCTACAGGTTTCACAGTAATAAATTGAGGACAAGACATTTCATACCTAATCCTTTGGAAAGAGAATCCCTCATAGTGAAGTGCAGAGAGTCAGCCATGCCAAGAGAGGTGCTTGTAAAGAAAATAACCCATAATCTATTGCTGGTTCGGTCACTGTGCTGACACACTGCTATCAACACGTGTAACTTGCCGTGCATCTGCTGGAATCAGATCTGTCCAACACACTTTTCAAAAGGTGTAATAAGCTTTGCTAGGGAATAGTTTAGTCAAGGTTATCTAAGGTCTGACAACTGCCTCTACTGCATGTAAGCAACTTTCTCCAGAAGTAATTGGCTGAAATCTCCATTAAATCATCATCTAAATGGAAACTGCACCTGACACACTTCCTTTGCCTGTATATTTCGTTACTACATTCTGCAGTTCCCCAGACACGAGCAACTCCCTACTACAGACCTAGTGAAAGATTTTCCTAACGACAAGCTGTGAGCCTACCTTACAGAAACATCAGCAGTGACAGGTGTCTCCTATCCTGCTGGCACACAGAGAAAAATATTACTTCGTTCCCTACAGCAGTCTTTTGCATATTTGAAGACTGTTCTCCCATCTTCCCTCCATTTTCTCTTCCCTAGACTAAACAAATGCAGTTCTTTTGATCATTCCTCCTTAGGTCATATTTTCCAGACTTCCAGATCATTCTTACTGTCCTCTTGCAAACTTTACTGGGATGTATCTGAATTGAAGCCTTTTGCCCCGAACTGGAGCCAATGTTGTATGTTTCCTCTTGATGTGCTGACAGCAGTGTATTGTACGTACCCCAAGCAAAATACAGAACAGTTCTATTCATGCATTAGGACAGTTCTGCCTCCCTCTCAGACTGAACAGTGGTGGTTTAGGTACAGCTCATTGGTGAACCAACTCCGAATTGTTTTCTTCTCCTTGCAAAACTGCTGCCCTACCCTGTCTGTCCCCAGCCAGTAACTGCACTGGGTTATTCCTGAAGAAGCATGGGAACTTGCACTTGTTGCACCCTACTGAGCTTCCTGCACACACGCATTCCAGATCGTCTCCTCACTTTGCTAAGTTCACTCTGAACTCCACCCCAAGCAATACAGTGCTTTGCTGCAAGTTTTGTCAGGATACTTTGCACTTCTATGACCTTACCATCCTGGTCAATCCCAAATTGCATCAGCCCTCGTACAGACTTCAGAGGAATCCCAAATCTACCTACCTTCTGTGGTTGATGACAACGCATAGACAACTACTTAAGTCAAGACATCTAATCAGTATTGCATCCCCTTCTTTTTATCAAGATCATGTTTTCTTGGCTTGCTCACGTACCTGTTACATGAGACTATGTCTGAAGTCTCACTGCTCCCAAGGTAACTAACATTCTTTGTTTCCTATAGCACCCATTACTATGATACAAATTAGTTTATTTCCACTTATTCTTGATAAATCCAGACAGGAACTTCCATTATTCCCTTAATGTCTTCCTACTGGTTGCTTAGGTGCTAAAGTCTAATTGACCAATAATAAATCTCGTGCCTTTGTTTTTTGGACAAGTTCTCCAAAATCCGTACCTTACAGCAGTAGATTTCTCTTTCAGCCGAGGAAACACAACAGCAGCAAGATCTCATACAAACAATGCATTTGTTTCCACGCATCATCCGTGTTTTGCCCTCACAATGCATACATTTGAGAACAAACTTCACCACAGAGAGAAAAAATTCATAGATTTCAATTTCAGGGAAATAAAACCCAAGGCCATTCTATACCAATCAAGCACTCTAATTCTGCAGGGCCTAAAGAGTTAACAAGTGTAAGCATAATTGGTTCCACCAACAGACATTCCCGGTATACTCACAAACCATGACAAGTTAAGGTCACTGAATTGTGCAAAGTTTCATTTTCAAGGTTTGTAGGATTGTTTCTTTTTGCAAACTAAAAATAACAGAGTTGGAATTTGTGGTCATGGTCAAACAGTGATAAAATTAAGAACAGATAAAGCCACAAAAACTTTTGAGATTTGCAAACTTGGTTTTCTTGAAGGAGGAGAAACTGCCATTTAATCAAAAGCACAAAGCATCAAGTGTTCCTTACAGTGAACAGGGCAGCCAAGGCTCAAGGAGATCTGAAATCCAGTGCAGAAGACACTCAAGTACAGCCACAGAGAGGGAGAGATGGAAACAACTAAATAACATTCATTTGCTTAACAGCCTTTGTAACAAAAATACATCGCCTGCAACCACATACATTTTGAAATGCTAGTTCACAGTAACAAGGTTTAAGACAGCAGTAGCTGCTAGATTAGTCTTCAGCTCAATCACCACCAGCTGAAAATGCTCAGGCTCAGCAAGAGCTTAACTACATCTTATCCTCCCATAACTACAACTGGACTCAGCAAAGCACATCTATGATAACCAAAATGTTGGCTTGTTACACAAGAGATAAGAGTTAAGCTCTCAGCATTCAAAGTAAACAACCCTTTGACAAGCCAAAGTGCCTGGAAACTACCCAAAAAGTTCCTGCCAGTTTTTGTTGTTGTTGTTGTTGTTTTTTTTCTTGCTTGTTATGAGTGGATTAACAAGCATTACTCAAGTTGTGTTGGTTCATCAAGTATTTTTAAGGCTATCTGAAGCACTAAAGAGTCACCACAGATTTTTAAACAAGTGACCAATGAGGTATAGGTACACTGGAGTCAAACAGTGCTTGTTGATGTTGCATTTGACAATTGCTCCAAATGGCACCGCCGGAAGAACTTGAGCAAAAAGTACCTTTCATCAAATTAAACAGTGCAATAGCACTGCACCCTGCTTAATGCTGATTGGGTTTTGGAAACACCACCCCTCCAACCACCTGGCAGCATTCAAGTTTTAACACCTGAGCAATGAAGTCGTGTGAAAGACCAAGCTAAAACCAAAAATGAGCCCTCCATCTTGTAACTACCTTTCCAACAGCTGTTGATCCTGCTAGACCAACCATCACCTTCCCATGCCAAGCCAGCACTCCTCCCAGCTTACACACTCTTGCCTCCCTGCTCTACAGGACTCTGGTTTCTCAACCCCTCACACTGCGAGGCCCCAAACCAGACCCAGTATTTTAAGCCAGGCCTTCCAAGTGCCAAGTGGAAGAGGTAATAACTTCCCCCATTCTGCTGGTCACGCTCTTCTCAGTGTAACCCAGTATGTGGTTTGCCTGCTGCATGATGAGCATACTGTTGGCTCATACTCAATTTCATATTCAAAGGGGTCGATTTATGATTCATACATACTCTGGGTTTCTTTTAATAATGTAAGTTGAGAGCAAAATACCCAGAGGCTAGAAACTATTAAGTATATTTGAGCAGTGCCTTTAAAAAGTCATAGTAGATAATCAAAATCAGCATGGATAAGCAGAGAATAATACTGAAGGCACTTAAGAGTTCATGACAGAGCCTAACACACATGGGTACAATCAATTGCTCCTTCCAGTCTAAAAACAGTTTGCTTCGAGGTCAGAAAGCAGAGACAGCATTGGTGCAGGAAACTTGAGAAATCTTCCAGCACAACAATCCTTTGCTTGGTAAAACTCCTTTAAGCAGCATTTTAACACTTTCCCTGGCTCAACAATACCAAGAAGCAGAAAGTGGTACCTCATCTACCAGGAAGAGCTGTTCCAGGGCTGCTGCACAAACCAGGGAAGTTTCTGCCCTCAGCACCAGCTCAGACTGAGACTTTCATCCTACGTTTTGTCCTGCTAAATCTCATTTCACTCCACACACATCTTCTCACAGAAAGGTTGAGACAAGCAACTGCACTACTGGAGATTGTTTAACATGCAAATATGAGGTGCTGACGTGACCGTAGCAGAGACTATACCAAACCAGATAACGTTAAAGGCTACATGAAGAGTCCTATATGTAATACAGTTTAATACATAACTTATTGTATGCTATACCTGAAGGGAAACCTTAGAGTCAGATGCTTTTGCCCAGATCCTACAGTCCAGACACAGAAAATAAGAGCATGCATGTCAAGTACTAAAAAGTTAACGCCCTGAACAATTTAGGCAGGATAAGAACCTCAAACAATGGTAAGAGCCATTAAAGTAATGTGAACTCAGATGCTGAAGAGCAGCAAAAAACCAAGACAGAAAAGATTACAGCTGTAATGCTACGATGAGTGGAAAGCACCACGATAATAGCAGGGTGGCAAAGTCTTTGGCTGCAGCAAAGGAGAACAAGCCAAAGTACAGCAGCTACAGATGCAGAAGTGAAAGAAAAGAGCTGCTTACCTTTGAAAGGCCTAAGGTAGGCAGGGATCTCCAGCAAGAGATGCCCACACCTCCACTGCCAACCCTTAAATGGGGCCTGGGAAGGGGTGGATCCTGGCTCCACTCCTTCCAGTCACTCAGCTGCATTGCCTGCACCTGAGCTTCTCTGGGTTGGCCCCACCTTCCCACCAAGTGCTCAATCACTGCTTCAGGCCGTGACTCAGCATTACCACTACAACAGGTGAGCCCAAACATAAATGGCAATTGGAGAAGATAGCTGCACCACAAAGGTTACAAAAATTATTATACTATTTTAAACTTCAACAAAAGACATTCCCAGTACGAAGACAAGCAATAACCCATGCTGACATTGGTCTCTGTCAGTCAATATTTGGAAAAAAAACCTCACAAGAGTTACCCCTGCCTTACCAGTATATGACAAGTTACCAGAGCAATCCCGTTTGCGCCTGGACCTCTCCCTTTTGAGAGTCAGCCAGCTGGCTGAAAACCAGCAGTGGAATCAGGAGTTACTCAGCAATTTATTAACCAGCCAAATGCTACAAATTCAATAATCATTTCTTTGGAAGGTACTTTAAATGTAAAGGACCTCAAGCTCGGTTAAAAAAAAAAAAAAAAAAAAAAAGTTCTTATATTTTTATGCAGATTTTGTGACAGCCTTTCAAGTACATTATGCACTCAGCCACTCCACAGATCTTCACCTTCTCACCATACAAACTAATATCCAAGTGACTGGCACAACAAAATAGTTGGATGGTTCTTAACTTTCTGGTAAGTCTCCATAAGCACAGCTGATTCTTCAGTGCCAATTCTTTAGCCTTCCCAGCCCTGGCATCTATAATAACTTTTATGTCATTCCCATCTTCTTATTTACACACACTAGCACTACTCCGCTGCACAGATCAGTGAAACCAACTGTTTCAGAAGTTATAGCCCTTCTACTGAGAAATGAGACCTTATCAGATGTGTGCCCCTCAGCCATTTCAAGATAAACAAGCGCGATACTTACATTATGCTCTCTCACCACGGGAGAGCTGAAATGAACACCATAAGAAGAGTGCCAGTCCCTGTACCGTTCCTTTCCCATAATCACTAACTGTTCTGTACCTTCAGTTTCCCAATATCAACGACCTTAAGTTATCCAAACAGCAGCTGGATTTTGTACCCAACAAGAGGGCTTGATGGAAGAAACCCAATGTTTTTGGCCAAATGTTCACACACAAAAAAAACTCAAGATTTGACAGAGCAACCGGGAGACCCGACCGTAGCACCGTATGACAGATGCAGTCCTTCTGAATGAAAGCAACAAGACGTGCAGTAACAGATTGAACCCTGCAGTACCTGACTGGAAGACGTATCTCGCTAAGCCTTGCATTAACTCTGCTGGCCAGGTAGGTGGAGCCGACTCCCCCGTTTCTCTCTTTAGTCGAAACGTCAACTCAAATCCAAAACCACTTGGTCCGTCTGTTCCCGTAAACCTGCAAGGAGCGAAAAATGAAGAGTCAGAACATATTTTTGTTAGTGAGAACAGTCTACAATATTAGCACTGTGGAAAAAGGCTGAACGTCCTTTTCACGTTCTCTTATTTCAGTCTACGCTAGCTCAAATGGCGTAATATGGATAGTTTAGCAGACGTAATAATTTCAAAGGTAACAACCATAGTAATGTTTTCAGACAGAATCACGTTGTGAAATGTTAACTTCTTCTGGGTGACAAGTGTGATTTCTAGCAGCCTGATTTTGTTTTTAAAAGAAAGTTGCAAAATTTGCACAGATAGCTGCCCTAATTACACTTGCTGAAATGGGAGCACCAAAGAAAGTACCCAACAGAAAATGCTATTCCATTCTCCTGAACTCAAATTTCTGCATATTCACAAGTGGGCTGCAACCTTATTTTAAAACCAATATGCTTGTACACCTTCTCTTTCTGTATCTAGGAGGACAACAGAGGAAAAGCATTGAACGTGATAACTACAGCTCATAAATCAGGACATTTGGCCATTTCCCCAAGTTGATGGAGGCAGATGTCAGTTTATTTGGTTTGGTCTGACAAGGTCTCCCCAGGAGAATAAATTCATATTAGGAGCATCAGGAAAACAACAAAAAAGGAGCAAATAAAGGATGCTGCATATTACTCTGTTTCAACAAATCTAGTCCTTTACAATCCAGTATTTGACATTCCTACATACAGGAAAGATCTAAGTCCCCAACAGCTAAAACTACTGCGTTTAGTCTGTGAATATGAGAAACTTCATGGGCAAATATCTAGGCTCACAAACTCAAAAGCAAGGTAGGGACACCAGTTTTCTTCTTAGCACTGTCACCACACCCCCATCTCATTTGTCGTAAGTGTTCCAAGAAAGCAGATCTGAAAAAGAAAAGGATTTATGCTGGGCATAAAGACACCTCACAGAAACTTTCATAAGCCAGCATTGTTCTACAAACTCAAATCTATTTGTCCAGCATCGGCAAATTCTCTGGAGAAACTCTGTGAATGTCTTGGATGCTGGTACCTTGCTGACACACATAGAAGATACAATGCACAAAAGTGTTAACATTGTGCCTCCAGTAAAAGCAGGCAAATGGAGCAGTCAGAAAAGCGATGAGAGCATTTTCCATTTGAAAAACACAGATCACTAGCAGTGCCATGACCGCTTCCAAGTGCTGGGAGGAGCGTTCCAACAGCAACAAGGCTGTTTGGAGCAGACGTGCTTTATAGCAACGCTGACTAATGGCAAGTGCTAAAATCGATCAAATTTAAGCATCAATGCACCTCCTTCATGATTCAATGCAGCTTTAATATGAAGACTCTTCAAGGAAAATTTTGTGGTAGACTTGAAGATAAGGCAAGAAAGTTAAGTAATACATCCAAGGACAGAGCCCAGCTGTGAACAGCCCACAGAGATAACTGAACAGCTGTGCCTGGAAGCAAGAGGGCTGGTAGGGAAAGTCAGACACAACAGAAGGGGAAGAAAACAATATAGCGAATAAAGACTGATTTGTGTATATATGCAAGTGTGCCTATTTTTGTTTCTGTGTATATAATCCTCAAAAAAGAATTTGAATTTTATGTACTACAGAAGCAAACGCTCCAAAAATACAGCAGGTAACACATTTTATAGTGGTCATTTGGTACACATAAAACCTCTTCTAGGAAACGAACGTACTTTGAAGCAATAAGCCAAATAATTACATTTGGTTCTACAATAAAACAAGAGCTTACTGAATAACTGGACTGCCAGGGATCTCAGAGTGGAATTTGGATGGGCAGCAAAACCTGCGTGCTGCGATCCTGCTTGCAGCTGTGCCAAGAAGATTGGTACAGGGTGGTGATGGCCTTGTAAATTCAAAGCTGTACTTTTTACATTAAGCACCCCTGTTGTGTTTTATTAGTTTCACGTATCGGTTAGCAAAAGAAAAACAGAAGTATTTCATAGAGGGAGAAACAAAAATGCTTCAAAGCGGGTAATATTCAGGGACTGATTCCAGGAAAAAGCATTCACCATAAACTGCAATGCATTATGAATGGGTCAGTTTTTGAAAGGATCAAAGTTAACAAAAAGCCTTCCAGCTGAACTTACACAGTTAATTTTTTTGGAAAGTAAGATGGCTCCCTATTGAATTTCCTCCTTTCAAGGCAAGTTCTGAAACAACACTCTCATTTTGAATAACTTTTGCTTTTGTGTTTTGTTTTGTTTTTTTAAACTCCACAGATTCCCTGCTTCAGGGGTAGGCAGAAATAACCACTTAACAGAAGACCACACGTGTTTTATATTGATCCATAAGCGAGTTACTGAGTAATAGAGGTGTTCAGGTGGGTTTCCAGCAAATTTAAAGCAAAATGAGCTACGGGAACAAGGCTGGCCAGCAACACACCAATAACTGCAAAATGGCAAAATTGACAGGCAACGTTACTCACACAGATTTTTGTTTCATACACAACACAAGAGCCTTAAAAGAGAAGAACTGCAAGAAGATACATAGAGTAAAAGATAAGTAAATGAACAGTAAATCAGTTTCCTTCTAAGATCTTAAGAATCCCTGAAGAGTTGGCTTTAAATGTTTTTAGAACAGTCAGTGGTCACAGGCTGTTGACATGACACTGCTTTGTTAGGACGAAATTTTAAATACATGCAATTCCCCTGCATTGTACAGTTGTTCTAAGCAATTCATCAATAAAGCCTTCGATATGAGCCCATTTCAGTTTAGTTATTTGGTTTTGAAAATTTGTGGCAGGTGACTTTAAAAACCTGTGATCATTTAAAGAAAAATCATTTCTGTTTAACTCAGACAAGTCTTCCACAGAATGAAATATTCACCTTCAGAATGCAGCGAGGGTAGTCAACTTCAGCCAGTGTTTTTTGCCAAAGCTTTTGCTTTTATTCTTCCAAAAAAGTATATTATTTGAAAATTAGTCAAAAAAAGTTCAAACAGCTATCATAAAATCTCTCAGTGAACAACTGTCCATAAATCCCTCAATCCCAGGATCCAGCCACACCATATATGAAGTCAATTTTATGCCCAGCTGCTGACTCTGGGGTCGCCTTTCCTACAGAAGCTCAGTTCAATTACAAAGCAGCCTGGAATAAATCCTGAATTCGCCAGAAGCTGAGACAAGAGGATGGCAGGAATCCAACACGATGGATACTCTAGCAGCCTCAGGTCCCAGAACGCCTTATTATAAGCTAAAGGCCATTAGACATGTGCACCTTAAGAGCGGAAGGCCAAGGAAACAGCATTTGATCCCACACAAAGGTAAGAAGACCGTTCCTTCCTATCTGCACAGTGGGCAGCTGCTCTTTCCCCAAATCACCCATTTTCCTTTTGGTTCAAACCTTACCAACGAGACAAATGGTGCACCCATCCCAGACACAAAACCTATCTGCAGCAGGGGAGCTCATCATGTGAGACCCATAAACAAGTTAATGCACACTAGGACACTGCATCACTTCCACATGGAAATGCAGGACTCCCAGCACTGCCCCTGCTCGCAGGGTATCCCAGGGACATGCAGGATGTTGAGCAACCACGCTAAAAGGCATTGCATCTTGCAGATATTCAAACTCAAGTTCCAAACCCCAGCTCCCAGTTTTCACAAAACTTCCAAGAAACTCCATCACTGAGCTTCTTCAGGCTGGCCACCATCAACCAGCAAGAAAAACACAAATTGTTCCTCCAAAAGACAGAGACTGAATAAGCCTCAAGCCCACAGAAAATTGGGGTGAAGGGGGAGAAGATAACCCAAAAAGTAATTAACACTCCTCCCAGCTGTTGTGCACAGTGGTTTTGAATGCACAGCCCTGCAAAACAGTCTCCAGGCATCCTGCTAGGGCACACAGAAGTGAGCAGTGCTCACGGCCCTTCCCATTCACCCAGAGGCACAGCACTCCCTCCTTGTTTCTTCTTTCCAAGCGGACAGGAAAGCACCCATGCTGATCCCAGGTTAGCCTGACCCCAGCTCCTGTGTAAACCCTGCAGGTAATACCTCTTTATTACAGGCTTTGGCTCTACATTGGCAAGCCCTCAGTTCTCTTGTTGCTGGTTTCTCTGTGAACAAGGGACATGGAAACTGGGGGGTTGGTTTTGAAGTTTCTTTTCCTTTATTTTGGTTGGGTTCTGCATTTTTATTATTATTGCTTTTCTCCTTCTGAATCTGAAGGTGTCCAGTTCATCCAACAGCCAATTTAAGCTTTGGCTGGAGCTCAGTTCTCCACCCCAACCCTGAAGGGCATCACGCACCGTTTCTTCAGCAATACAGTTTCAATACAATAGTCCCAAAGTGTCTCAGCTCTACAGGAATACCACAGTGCCAAACCAACCAACGCACTGACAGCACATGTGCCAGAAAGAAAATTCAAAAAGCATGTTTTGTATTCACGCATAGCCCCAGGTACATAAACTGAAAGTTGCAACACAGCATTGAGTTTCTGCACTAACACATCTGAATATTTCACATAGTTTGCTCTATGCCTGGCTTCTGCTGAGCCCTGCACTTTCGAGTGAAAGGGCTTTGTTGTTTTTTATTTTAAACCATCCCCCAACACTAAGAGAAAAAAAATCCTCGTCTTCCCCCAAAGACACTAAACACAAGGAGACAGCCTGGGTTGAGTTCTGCCAGCCACTGCTTTGCCCTTCCGACAAGAGAGGGCATCACCTCTACCAACAGCCCAGCTCTGCAGCAGCCATGTGAGCTTTCACAAAAACAAACAGTGATGGAGAAATTCTTGGCTTGCTGCTGCCCACTGCACCCATCAGATAGTTTTATATTATGGCTACAGTGGTAATGGAAGGCTCTGGTATCTGCCAAGTCAAATCCAACCCTACACTTAATATCAAAACCTTTTTTTGTCACATGAACAAAAACAAACCGTTTGAAAGCCAAAGTCATATACATTGCACGCCGTTCTTTGGTTTAGAACTCTTTATCTATTCGGCAAATCTACAGAACAGACCCCAGTGCAGCGCTGCACACAGGCTGAAGACGTCTGGCTTGTTCCTTTAATGAGGTAAGAGTTTCACTGACCATGATATTTAGTTCCAGCAAAAGAATCCAAAGAAATAGAGGCCCCTTTATTTACAGAGCTGCGCCAGCAGCCTCTCGAGCCCCCCCCCCTCCACGCTGCCAGCCCCCTCCTGAAGCCACACACAGAGAACTGAAAGGCTACTTCCCTCTGCAGCAGTACCCAGGGCATTTTTCACATCAAATAAGCCAGCTTAAGAGGATCAAAAGCCAAACTAGCCCTTTGCTTTAAAGGCAGATCTGAAAGCCAGAGGCTTTTCAGTTTAAATCGAAGCTATTTGCCAAAGCATTTTCATTCTCTCCTTTGCAAGGAACTAGAAAAGATTTGCTTTGTTGCAGTGTGAAATGGCAGTATTTCTGAAATGCTGCTTCGAAAAGCAACACAGCACTGGACAAGGAGCAGAGTGTACTGAGTGTTTATTTTTCGAGAGTGTAAGAGTAAGCATATATAAATATATTACACGTACAAGCCCCCAGAATGGGAGTTTGCATAGGGTAACACTGGCCCTTCTCTACATTTATCTCAGCCAGGAAACAACAAGAAAGCTCTTTCAGAGTCTGTGAGAATAGTTAGGAATGAGCTTTCAGAAGTTACAACCCTGCTCCCAGCAACTGCAGTGAGATGGAAGGTGTTTCTCTGGGAAGGGAAGTGAGGGCAGGCTCACGGTGCACCACTCAGTGAGCCCAGCTTCAGTTTTCAGCTCCATCACGGCTACTTTTGGGAAACTCTCATGCTATCTCTGGCTTTGACTCCTCCGTTGCATTTCTTAACATCTTCTACTGAGACAAAGCCTCCTGCTCTGCTGTTTGTGAGCCCCTCTGCTGTTGTTTTGAAGGCTGCAGAAATACAATACCGCTAACATTTCTAACTCTGATATCAGTAAGAGCTGCTGTTATTTTCATCGTAGTCCTAAAGCTACCTCAAAAACGAAGTTCCAGCAATTGTGCTTCTGTGGTCTGAGCAGTAGGGATCAGCCCTGCCAGAGCATTGGGTCATTGGAAAAGCTGGATAAACCCAAGCAGACAGGCCCATGGCTCTATGACAGCAGAGCACCATCCCAGGGGATCTCCTATCAGCCAGTGAGGATATTACTGTTAGCAACATGGAGCAACAGAAAAGCACCGGGGCATTTAACAAGTGAGCTGACGTGACAGACTTCACAGGTTTTGCCTGAGAAAAATAGAGGCCACTTCTCTTCTGCTGCTCACATCTGGCTATGAACAGCATCACAAAGGGTGGTCTTCTGCCTGAAACCCAAGCAGAAGCCTGGAACAACATCTCATCTCCAGGCTAGGGCACTGGTTGCTGTGCCCCAGGTAAGATTGCTCAGACTCAGTCTCCTGAATTTAGACCCCAGGCACTTGCACCATGTCCCACCACCACAAGCAAATCATTCACAGATTCCAGAATTTAAGGGAAAAAGAAACTATTCTCCCAGTACTTCCACCATCTTGCCTAACAGGAAATGGTTGTTTTTAATTCAGCTGTCAAACCACATAAAAGTTTCATTTGAGAGCCTTGATGGTATGCACAGCATCCCCCCAACACAAAAGGCTTAAAAAGCACCCAGAAAAGTTCCAGCCCAAACACACCTGCTTATTCCCATATTCTCCCAGATTGTCTCCTAGCATCAAGAAAGCATCAATTTTGAAGAAAAACAATTGTCCCTGCATTTGTCAGATGTTTTTATCTGGCCATCAGATGGTTATCTCTTCAGAGTGCTCAGCAGGAAATTCCACAAGTTTTCACTGCCCTGAACCTGCGCACAGAGAGCTTTACTGGACTCTTTTCTACCTTGCTTAAAGAAAATGCTTCCCACAGAAAAAGGGAAAACATGAATGCGAAAAGAACACACACTCAAAGACTTCTATTAATGTAAAATCAAGGTCAGGCAGTAAGCAACACATGGCTCAAGATGTCCGGCAACAGCTATCCCAGGGCTGCTGTTTGGAGATGGCTTTCGCAGTGAGCCCCTTCAAATGTGTGCCATCAGTTAAAAGGAAAACCTTTCTAGAAACAACAACTGCAGTTGTTCTTAGAGAATTATTCTGACATCTAAATCCAAACACGTGTAACTCTTTGCAAGCAGGTTTCTCAGCTTTCTGAAATACTCCTGTAGGACCCACTTACACCTACCCAAGTACACATTTTCTGAGGGAAGTTTGTGAATTGCTTTGTTGCCGGTGAGGATGAAAACACAGCTCTGCTTCATTGATCTACCATTCAGCAGTGGTATGATGGAAAACAATGACAGCAATCAAACCCAGGAGCTGGATGCTGCGAGGCTGTGGAAGCCACCCCTCCAAGCAGGTGTTAACCAGAGAAAAAGCAATAAAGCAAAACGTCACGGCCAAGAACACCGGTAGGAACTTTCACTACTGGCATCACATCCAAACCCAAACCAACAGGACCCACAGTTGATAATTCACACACATGCTAAACTTGTTGTGACAGAAGCAGTTGCCGCTATCAGCTCCTACCCACTCACATGTGAACCAGCCCCAGAACTAGGCTGTCTCCTGCCCAGCATGTTAAAGTAAACCTCTGTCAGTTTTCAGGTCCACTTTAATGTGCTCAGCTGCAAATGAAAGCAACTTAGGGGTTGCTTCTTGAGGTTCAGCTGTCCCTGCCATGAAAGCAGTGGTATCTGAAGGAAGGACAAGATTCTGCTTCACTGCTGGAGTTAATCTCTTTGAGCCATAGGGGCTTGGAAGCATTATCCCCTCATTCTGGAGAGTGCCAGCACACAGCCATACCTGCACAAACAGTATGCGTGCAGATTAAGGGCAGAAGGCTGTAATGGCTCTGTCAGTGCCAAAGAGATCTGCTTAGTTATTAGCACTAAGCAAGGAACTGCACAATACTTCTGCAGTCCAGAAACAGCATCTGGGTGATATAAGTATGAATCCCTCCTGTAGTGCAACCACCCTGTTATCCTCCACAAGTTCCTTTGAGTTCCTTCAGAATTTCATTCTCAGATGTAAAGTAAATAACACTGTTTCCCCACTTCAGATGGTAATGTGACACACTGATGATATAGTAACTGCTTGTATATTCTGGCTGTAAAGGTCACAGAAAAGCTGGGAAATTAACTCCATATTCTACACAGCACGAACAAATACTGAAAGTGGGAAATGACTAAAACACCAAAATATGAAACAGGAGGCTGCGTGGAATACGTCACCCTTTACCCCAGCAAAAAGATGTCTACGTGAGGGCAGCACTCTTCTTATTTTCTGTACTGTGGCACAAGGATGCTGCCCCACCAGTTGGACTAATAAGACCGAATCATTTCACCCTTCTGTTTCCAAAACATGCATTCAAAAAAAATACCCATATGAAATCAAGTGATTAGAGGGCTGGGCAGAATAGCTAGCTAAAAAAAAATAAACTGCAAACCATCTCAAAAACTTCACCCAGTGGCTGGGCTCTGAGAAGACATAAGTGAAAGGCCAGCGCTGGTCAGCGTGGCTGGGGAGGACAGCACTGCTGCGAGCAGCTGCAAAAAGGGCACCGACTTTCCTCGCAGCGTCTGCTGGCTCCTTCCTAGCTCCTACTGTGGAAAGTCCTGCAGCTGCTGGGAGGAATCCATTCGCATAACAAAGGAGGCTTTCAAAAGCAGTACGGGAGGGTGGAAAGAATAAGAGAAAAACCCAAAGCTAGAAACTACACTGACAGCTACAGCTAGTTCGCTGTTTGTAGCGCTGCCTAGAAGTCTCAGGCTCCAACAGGTTATGTAGAGTATAAACATTCCACAGCATTACTCCCGTTGCTTTGCCACTGGTTTAAGAGCAGAGGTAAAAAGAAAAACACAGGAAACAACTTCATCAGAGCCCTCAGCACATTTTAGGATTCCTGTACGATTAAGTTCTCAGCAGTGCAACCAACGAGCTTAAGGCACAAAAGGTATTCAGGAGCTCTGAGGAGACTGAAGGCCAAATTTCAACTGGAGATTAAATAGCCGTTACCTACTGGATCTGAGACCCAAGCCTTTATACTTTACTTCATTAGCTGCAGAAATTAAGATGCTTCCTTATTTGCTGAAGTGGTATCTGGTCTTACTTCATTGCAAAGAGTGCATTAAAAATCACACTAATGAGCACCATCAGAAGTTTTAACCAACTCAACAGTATGGAAACAACCTTGGGGGATGAACCGTAATTCCAGGGACAAGAACATCCCACATCACTGATGAAAGGTTCCCAAAAGGGGGGAAAAAAAGAAAAAAAGAGACAGCTGCAAGGAAAAGTCCACTGTATTCTTATTATTTTTTTATTAATCTGCCATTAAGTGTTAAGCTTCTCCTGAAAGACCATCATTCCTTTGGAAGTTTAGAAACTCAGAACCTTCCAGAGGCAGACATTTAAGGCTGGTATTTTTGAGTTTTAGAAATAAATACCTGACTTACAAAAATACTACACATACTCCAGCTGCTGCAAGATTAAAACCAAAACAAACACAAGAGGATAAAATAAATCTTGGCCTCTTTAAAAGAAGCAAGGGAAGAAAAAAACATTTTTTCCCCTCCTCATTTCATAGTGAGTGCAGGATTACACCTAAAGGTAAACTACTGTGCCTCTCAGCCAAACCAGTTATGGAAACTGCACACTGAATCAGTTTCTCTTACTAACAGGAGTGAAGCTAGGAGAGAGATATTAACTTACTGCATACTTCAGTACCACTTAGGTTTTGGTACAAGATGCACAAGCACTCTTTATGCTCCTGCTTCATTTCCAAGGAATAACCTACTCAGTAAAACAAAGCTCAGCATCCAACTCATCACAGCAGTTCTGTTACAGAAAATCCCCATCCATCTCTGAACACAAACCTCTTTGCTTTTCTGCTTAACGTTACTCTTCTGGGTAAAAAAAGAATTCAAGGCCCAGAGACACATTATTTTTTGTGTAATAACATTATACATATGGATTCAACTTAGCTAGGAAATGTCAACTTAAGGCTTGTCTTCATGAGGAAATTTACTGTAACCAGTCTACCAGTATAATTATATTGCTGTAGTTCTACTGCTAAAATTCCCCCGTTGAGCCTTATTCATAACAACAGCAGCCTTTATGGTTTATTTTTGTCGACTATGCCAAAAAAGGCCCCTGCTCCAGAAAGGCCACAACAATCCACAGGGGAGGCGGGGGAAGGAGCAGCACCAGTAGAGAGAATAACAGTTCAGGAATGGCAGAATGCTGCTCTGCACTAACAAATCATCTGCTACAGAAAATACAATGCTGTAAGAGGACTATACTGTGTGCTGGGTATGGCTGCAGGTTTATGCCACATACGTTTCATCAGCTGGGTGTGCTGCTCTGCACCAGTCCCCGTTGCGCATCCCCTCGCCCCGCGCACTCCCTGGCTGCTGCAGCTCCTTACTGATCCCCCACAGTGATGCTGCCTGACAGCTGCTCCATGCCCTTGGCCAGAGCACTGCCCTCCAAAACAAGGGAGTGACAATGTCTAGCCCCACTGGTTCACAGTTTGTATCTTCAGGGATGAGCAAAAGCTGAAAAGTAAACAGCTTCCTTTACAACAGGGATTTTAAAACAATTGCCCTTTGCTTTGGCAGTGCAAGAATGCCAAGAGAGACAAAACAATGAGCCATCTGTGCATCCTTCCCTCCTTCCCTTGTTTCTGCCCTCTGGATTTAAATCAGAGCTCCCCTAGAATGGCCGAGTCCCCCTTCACCTCCTCCCACCCTGGTCACATCCTGCAAAAATAGTTTTCAGTTGTGGTTTCTTTTGGTGTGCTTTTTGTTCTTAAGAGCCCTAGCAGAATCCCTCTTTAAACCTCAGCCCCTTTGTCAGGTGGCATCCCATCTACCCAAATAGCTTTGTCCCAGATGCCTCCCCCAAGACATCCAGCCCTTGTTCACCATCCCTGGAGGCAGCGTGGCACTCGGGAGCCCCGGCCACCCCTTTGTCCAGGGAAGGGAACGCCATGTGAATGGAGACCACCAAAGATTTACGGCCCGCTTTTGTTAGCCTGGTGTCACTGCCTGTTGGGGCTCAATTCAAAATTGAGATGACAGTAGAAAAGCAGACGAGTTTAGTAACCACTGTGCAGCTTAGAGGAGAGAAATGCTGATCAACTTCTAAAATAAATCTGGTAATCAAACTGTCCCATCAGGATGCAGACAGAATATCCTAGCATTGTGGCAGTTAGCAACGCATGTTCCCAAAGTGGAGTCTGCACTGAGGAAAAAGGGGGATTAGGTCTGAATAACAACGTTTAGATGCATCTCTTCAAACATTCGTTTTGTTGGTATCATTATTCCAGCAAGCAAGAGGATAAAAAAAAGTCAAATTCCTTTGATCTCACAGCTGGACTGGCCACACGGTTTATGAAACGCTTTTACCTCCACATCCCACAGAGAAAAAACAAGCCTATCTCTCAATTACTGCTTTTTAGAACATCCTAAAACAATCCTTATCAAATTAAACAATCTCACACAGGAAGACCCAGGCTTGATCCCCAGTCGCTCCCCTTCCCAGCAGGCCAAGCGCGAGAGCCCTCCTGCCGCGCTCCGCACTAAGCCAGCTGTGGGATGAGAGGGGCCAGCTCTCCTCCCATACACCAGCCCATAAATGCAGTGCTGCTGACAGCAAGGAGCCGTCCCGTTCCAGCACTGTGCCCCATCCCCACATGGCAGCGGGGGCTCAGCTTCACAGGATGCACACACAGATGTGCTACTGCACAGAAAACTGGGCTTCAACAACGCGCAGCTGTAAGCTTACATCCAACCTTTTCTTTTTTTATTGAAAACAGTCGTCCTTGTAAATTCAACTACTTTGCTGTAAACGTTAAACGAATTTCCTTCGATGCTTCAAAAAACTATTTCCAAATCTAGCACAGTTCAAGCGTGCTCTGGTCCCACGAGCTCCACACGCAGATACACAGCAGCACAAAGCAGACCTCTCTGTAGGTGGCCTGCATCATCCACATTATTAACGCTGCTGACCACCTCCAGCAAACGGCATTTGGAAGCCAAGCGCACTCCGCCTGGGAGGAGAGAAAAATAGGTTTCCCCATGGTGACCGCTGCTTCAAGGGAGGTCTGCCTCCAGCTGAAAAACAACTCCTCGTCCTACTGCACTGCCTCCACCATCAGAGGGACGTGGCCAATGGGATGTGTGAACAGGCTTGGTTTCACTGGCTTTGGCCTGGGAGATCTGGATTTGAACCCTTCATGGTCACACTCGCGCATTTTCACGTCTCCCAAGTGTTCATCTCATTACTCACACTCCAGGCTCTTCAAAATAAGACATGTCCCAATACCACCATGTGCAGGCAGAAATAACAGAAAAATGGATCTATAGATCCAGCAGTGGAAGCACAGCTACACGTCCACACACCTGAGATGCACAAAAGTGAGAGAGAGCTGCTACAAGTATTTTGGAATTCCGGAAAAAGCTCAGACTAGTTCATATGTTTGTGGGCATGTAAAAAATCTGAGCACAAGACAAATTCACCAAAATATGGACTTATTGACCCCCTGCAGCTCAAATTACTCATTTCAACTCTAATGGCATCTTATATAAGATGCTATTACTAAAAGGAAACATTTTTTTTGCTGGCCGTAGAGCTCTGCAATTCTGTGCCCTCTCCCTTCTTACTCTGCCATGAAACTTCCTCTCTCCGCTATCTCAGAAAGACGACTAAACAGAAAAGCAAGCATTACATCTGGGGTCAGACTCTGCCAGACAAACAGAATCAGGAAGAAAAAGAACACTAAGAGCTCAGTGCCCACCTTGAGCTCTCCCTCCTCCAGCCTTAACTCTTGTAGCTCCTTCCACTGAAGCTTACCAGTGCCATCTCCCACATCACTCCCTTTAGTTGGGGCAGATGCTCTATCTCCAGGAACAGTACCCAGAAGGTCCTCAACTTGAAGATCTGTCCCCAGAACTCAATCTTGCTTCCCTCTTCCATGTGCTGAAGTGGTACCAAGCAGTCAGCCCTTACTGAGCAGGTATCATTTTCCTTCAGAGCTAACAGCCTAGGGAAGCAAGGTGAGGATGAGGAGAGGGGGCTTGCACCACTCTGCTGTTTTTCAGAACAAGTCCTGAGGTTCCTCTATGTGAAGTATGCACACAGAAAAGAAACTGGATGTCATGAAAGATGGAAGAAAACCTTGGGTTTTTAATAATTTTCCTGGAATTTCAGGCTCAGCTCCCAGTGTGATCTGATCTTTTATTTCTCCTCTTAGATATGCTGTACCCTACAAGAGTTGCTTCAAAACATTCTCTGAAATACCAATGCATAACAACCACCACCACCCACCTCTAATTCACTGTCTTCTGAAAAGTCCTTTATTTTACTGCATTTTCATGAAAACAAAGAAGGGCAGAGTCATCTCCACCATTTTTAAGAAGTTCACAGTCACCTCGGACTTTGGTGTAATATTTCAGAGGTGCTTTGGGCACGTGGTTTATAAAGCACTTACGGGCCCATTAAATACCAAAATTTAAGGCTAAAGGCTGGCAGGCTGGGGGCAGTAAGCTTTTGGATTTATGAAAGGCTACAGAACTAAGAGGCCACTAAAGTGACAGCTGTCAGCACCACTCCATCCTATATTCATGCAGGCTCAAAAGAGAAGCCTGCACGCACTCAAAGAAAGAGAGCTCTCGTTCCAACTTTCAGGCTATTTTCTAAATACTCTTTTCAAACTCTTTTCATACTTGGAAAAAGCCTTCCAGAAAACATCCACCCCTCTGCAAGCCTCGCATTTGTTACCCAATCCAGTTTTGCACTCCTTTTTCTTCCTCCCGGCTCTAACAAGCATCCTTGCCCCTTTACAAGTTAAGGTCATTCAGAGGATCTATACACGCCAGCAGAACACAAGCTGGATGGGAGATCATGAAAGGCTCATGCTTACCCTTACCTTTAATAGGGAGGCACCACCCACAGAGACAACACGCTCTCCCCGGCATGCACCGCTCCTTCCCCATCCCAACGGGAAGCAGCGTAAATCAAAAGGGCCACAGCAAGCTGGAACCTGTTGTCTCGGCAGGTGGTACCACGCATCTGCATCAGAGATGAAGGCAGCTGTAATCTTTCTGGCTTTATGCAAATGGAACACTGCACTCAGCCTCCTAACAAGCTGCCAGAAAGAAAAAAAAAAGAAAAAGCACAGTGTCGATATGAAGTTTGTGTAGATCAGGAAACTCAATTATTGGGATTTACACAAAAGGCTGAACATCAAAACACAGCTGGCATGTTTCTTCCCAGGATGTGGGAAGGCTGCAAGTACAAACCTTATCTCATAACCTAGCCACAATTTCAGTTTTGCTTTCTGTTGTGGCTCTGAGTTACAACCTTGCAATTTTAATACAAATAAGGCTATTTGAGGTTTTTCAGTCATCATATCATCGCGATTCTAACATTCCGTGCACTTCAAAAATCATTAACAAGAAGAATGAGTGCTTGTGGAACTACAGGAATAGTTAACTGGAGATTCAACCTTGACCTGTAAAATAGAGACAGAAGGCAGACTGGTGAAAAAACACACAGCTTTTGTGCTCCCTGGGATGCACTGATAACTTCTGCCAGCACATGGCATGGCACCACAGCAGCCAAAGCTGGCGATGCCATCAATAGAGCCTGAATCCACTTCCAATTACTGAAGCCAATTTCCTCTGATGCCTGTTCTCCACACAGCCAGAAGTCACTGTCAGGATCGGAAGCTGTGGGAAGCACCACGTTCCCAATGCACAGAGACAGGTCCCCTGCTGTTAGCTCTGCTGCAGGGCAGTTGCTGCCAGACAGGATGCAAACGGAGCAGGACCCAGCCAATCTGTGACTTCACACCTTACCCACTCACTGGTCACTGCAGTGAAGGATCTCTTTCAGAAAGCAAAAACAGTCAGGAAAAAGCAAAAGCTGTACTCTAACCCTGCTGAATGGATTCAAGAACTTACATCCCAGTTTTGATTTTAAAGTAGATAGAAGAACTTCGGGGAAGAAAAAAAAAAAAAAAGAGAGAGAGAGAGAGAGAAACAACTTGCAGAAATATCCCAGAAGGATTTCTGCTGCCACTCAACTTGTGTAGCATGCTTGAATGGAGAGACTTATTGCCATGCAGACAGCTTGGCATGAAATCCCACGGTAAGGCCTGCAGTTCCCCAGTGCTGTCATGATGTCATGATTCAGGATTTTTAGAGCAATCAGCTCAGCACAGCTGGTGTCATGGTTGCCATTATACCATGAAACACTGAGTGTTTTTAAATGAAAAAGGCTCCCCCCACTTGAAATTTGTAGATTTCTTCCATGCTATTCTGCGGACTCTTAAGAACAGGCCAGAGTTCTATAAGCAGAGCATAGCTGACATTTAAGCAGAGCAGGAAATAGTGCTGTTTTAACTGAAAATAAATCTGTCAACAAGGAGGCACAAGGAGAGCTCCACTTCAGACTTTTCAGGTTCTTATTAAAAATATAAATTAAAGTCAACATTTTCATGTTACACGCTACATCTGTTTGCTATTTCATTATAAATAAAAATATAGGGGCCTCCAACTCAGCCCCAGTTCACTCAAAATAATCATCAGAAAGTCGTTCTCATTTAACACTCACTGTAATTGGTTTAGATTGTCCTGTATTGCCAGAAGAGGTCCACAAGAAAGAAGCCATGTGTTATCCAAAGTCAAGCAGGAGAAGAACGAGGCACTTGGCAGTGCACTATCTGTCCCCTTCTAAAGGATGAAAGGCAGTGAGGTTATGGAAACGTGCCTCTGTTGCCACAGTCCTTCTGTCTGTCGTAAGCAGGTCCAGCATTCTTTCAGAGAGTTGGAAAACAAATAAGGAGCCACAAACCATCAGCTATCTCCAGTGGCCAGTGCAGCTGAACAGAGCTCAGCATCCCATCAGCTTTCAAAGAAATCCTGTGAAGACTAAAATGATGTGCCTGTCACCTTGCTCTGTTGCCAACCATCCTGCAGGATGCTTTTACCTGAGACAGCAGAACTCCAAAGTCCTTTGAGCAACAGAGACCATTACCCACAGTTTTAAACATGGGCTTCAGTAAATTTCCTCCTGAAAAAGGAGAGCTTCTTGAGCACACACAAAAACCACCACAGTCCTGTAATCAGTGGCATGAGTGGCATGCAGTCCATGCAGCGGTCGTGTTTTGTGAGCAGGTGGCAGAGACTGCTGCTGGGAACAAGAATTACTGGTGGGTGCTGAGCTCTGTTCATCCACCCTCAGTGCTCACCCACCAGCTGGTAATTTCAGGCTCAGCATTCAAGAGATGTGTAGGTTTCGACAGCTTTACCACATCCATAATTGTGCAGTAAGATTGTCTGTAACAAAGGCAGAGGCTGTCTTCTTGACAGCACATGCAACATCCAGTTTCCTAGCTCCAAGATTGAGGCTAAACTAAAGGTGACAAACAGCAGCCAGCTGAACCTCACAGGACAACTGACACAAAGACACCTTTCTCCAGCCCACAGAGAAAACAGAAATGCACTCGTTGTACACAGGGCACAGAAAGCACTGACAGTGACCAGTGGCTCTGTGCTTGACAGGCTCCTGCCAAAGCAGGGGGAAAAGCTCCAGCTCACCCCTGGCACGGAGCGTGGTACCCATGTCCAGAATAGTTGTTTTTTTTTTAAATTCCCAGACACTGCAACCAGCACAAGGCATCTTCCATTATCTCAGCCTGAACTTCCAGACCAAGTTATACAACAGCATGAAGAGTTTGGTGGCCTCATTCCTATAAGCTTTTCAAGGTTGTTACGTACCTGTGTAACACTTTCACTCCCAAGTCCTCCACGTCAGAACAACAGGCTATAGTCCAGCAGAGAGCGGCCTGGGACTGAGAAACCAAAGCATGTGCCACAAGAGGCTATGTCCTTACCTAACTTGCTTTCTCATTCCTAAACACACATTAAGCCATTCCTCACTCTTCATACCTTCAGCAGAGACTCCCACGGCCTGTTGCTGCTCTCTCTGCAAACCCGGCCCGATCAAAGAGAAGAGTCTCATGATGAGAAATCTTCAGGCTGACAAGCCACCAAAAAGAGGAAGTCAGCACAGCACTTACGCCCTCCAAAATTAACTTCCAGTAAAATGAGGCTGGAAAACACAGGTTGCCTAATCTTGGCAACCTCACATTTTCAGTGGTAAAGATGAAATCTCACAACTTGAGAACAAAGGCATCACATGAAAGCCTGCATGTTCATGGCTACATTCTTGTGAAAGCAAGGGAAGGAAACCTTTAACTTCATTTCTTTCATTTGCTCTACCCTTTCTCCGCCCCAGAAAGTAACGAATGGAGTTTGTTGCCAGATGTTTTGGTTAAAACGCCCCACGAAGGTCTCAGTGACACAAGGTTTCTGTGTGAACTCCAGTCTTAAAAGACTTGATTTCTGAAAAGCAGACCTGTATCCACAAATGGGAGAAACTGCCTTGAGGACATAGGTATGGTTAAAGAACTGCTTGACTGTTTATGTTGCAATAGAAGCACCCAGGTAAACAGAACACAACCTGCTGGCTGAAACTTAACTAAAATGAGCAGAAGAGGAAAAGCTTGGATGAACAAATCTGGACTTTCGTTGCACCATTTAAGGTGGATATTCAGCCTGCAACTGCCAAACAGCACAAGACAGTTTAACTAAACATTAACAGAATAAACCTTCTGACATTTCTGCCTGGTTAAAAGTTATGGCCCGAGACGGCAAAAGCATGGTGACTACCACTCACTTTACTGGAGTTAAGGAGCAAAGTCAGCAAAAGAAAGACAGGGGTAAGGTTAGATCATGTTGACTGCTTGATCTAACACAGAACACCTGATAAAGACGGCTCATATCAACAGGTTAAGATAATGACTTGATTATACTTCTGTCATGACAGACTCACACTTCATAGAGTAGCCACTGGGGTGGCAGTTCACTTGCTGACAGTAACACTGCTGTGCCAGCAATAGGAAAAATGCCCTGACAGCAGTTTTGCAGAGTAAGTCATTAAGCATGCACAGGGAGGGAGCAGAATTTAAGCATATAAACATAGCAGGTTACCAAGAGTGGAAAACACAAGACTTTCAGTTTAAGGGGAAAAAAAAAAAGCTTCCCTATGAATTAAAAAAAAAATAATGAAACAACACAAACATGCAGAAATCACTCAACTTTTTAACACTAACAAGGAAATATATTGCATGCAAAGTCCAGAGAGGGGAGCACAGTAACTCTTCTACATCCAAGAACAGGCACACGTCACCCTTACCACGGCCTACAGTATTCTCAGCTGAAAAACAGCTGTTCAAATAATATAAACAGCAGGCCAGGGTTTTACCTACATTCCCCAAATGTGACACAGAACTCAGCACAGCAACAGAACTCGGATAATACTTACTCATGTACTCTGTTGTCTCCATACAAGTCACTTAACCCAAAACTGACATAGTGCCAGTGCTCAGGAACGTTCAGCGCTGGGTTTCCTACGTTTCTGTACATGCTAACGTAGTCCAGAGGATCGGGTCCCCCCAGCCTGCATTAAAATCAGAAAGATTCTTAGGTAAATCAGTTTATTCAAGACAAAGAAGTCTGCATAGGTGCTCTAAGGGACCTGCTTTAAATCACAACTAGTGACAAAAATAAGATTTGCATGGTCAAATTACTCTTAAAAAAAAGGTTGGGTTAAGTCCAGAAAGCTCCAAGTACAGGAAGGCAAAGTGCATGTGTGCAACATACTACAATGTTTTTAACATTAAAGCATGAAAGCCTTTGGAAAATCATAGCAAAACCTCCTCAAAACAATCACAAAATTATAGCAGTAAAAGAGCAATAGCTGTATGTACACTGAAAGCTCTTAATTCAGGCCAGAGGTACATTCCTCACTGAAAAACAACACGCTATTCCTCAAAGCACAATTTGAAACACCTAAGTTCTGAAGAAAGTAATCCATAGCTCTGAACGCAGACACGGCAGTTAAAAGAGCAGAGAAAACACTGATTTAGAGACAGTACCAGCACCTGTATAATGTGTGAGCTGCGTAAATCAAGGAGCAAAAGGTGAGCGCAGGCTCTGCTGCAGCACAAGGCTGGTGACTCGGCCACCAGCAGAGCCTGGCAGCCACCTGCTACCCAGGGACATGGGGACGTGGTGGCCCTGCCAGCAAAGCCCAGTGCTCGACTTGCTCAGTGCCCCGCAGCCATGGAACAGGAGAGAAGCAAAACTGCCTTCTGTACCCAATTCTCCTCGAGTAAAACACTCCCAACTGCTCAAAATGAGAAATTCTAAACTAAGAACACCACTTTCATTCAAACTACCTGTTGGCTTAATTACCATCAACTGCAGCACCTGCACAGATCCCAGCGCTGCCATTTGCAGGTTTCAAGGCATACCTAAACTTCCCTCTGTTGCCCTGGAGGTTTGCATTTCATTCTGCGGACCAGAACCACTGCATGAAAAGTATACAAACACCTCAGTTTGCTGCCACGATTAAAGTACTACTGCCTCATATCAAATAACAGCAGGCTTGGGAAGAAATAGTCACAGCAGCACGCTCCAGGACCCTGGAAGTGCTTCCGCCCTCATCTGGACGCAGGCACCCTGCCCTGCAAGGGAGTTCTAAGGTGATCAAACAGCAAAGCACTAATGGCAATTCTCCTGATTTTGGACAGAAGGGGCACAGAGCACGACAGCCCCTCACAATTCCCTTCCTTGCAAGTCACACCAGCCTAGCTCTGGCATCCTGGGACTGGCTGGTGATGCAGCCATGAGAAGCATGGGTTGAAGCAGTGAGCATTTTGCCCAGAGCAATGGGACTAAGACCAAAGGAATCCCAGCCTGGACACAGCCACAGTACCCATGAAACATGGCATATGGGGTCCATCTTCACACACATTTCAGAGCCCCTGCACCCCATGAAGTGCTAATGGGGTCCAGGCCATCTTCCTAGCCCAGTGCTTGCAAGGAAACCTACCTGGGAAACTGCAAGTGTTGATTTCCTCCCGTGCCTGGTTCTAAAATCTTGTTCTCAAGCTGGGCAGAGGCACATGGCCCCATTCTTCTGAGGGAAACAAGCAACACAAGCATGCAGATCCCTTGAGGAGAGACCCACACAGGTGCTCAAACAAAGCTACATGCAAGGAAGGCTTCAGAGCAAGAGTGCTCAATGCAGCAGTCAACAGAGTGCAAAACATGAGCAACTCCTCAGAGCTGACACACAGGATTCCCAAACAAAGGGAAAACGTCCCCACCTGCTAAGCAACAAGCATTCCCCTCTCCCACAAAACCTGCTCCTAAATTGGGCTTAGTAACACCTCAGATGTCAAATGAGTCAGATGGGAGCTGACACACACGTTCTGACACCGACAACACACCGGGCAAACCCTTAAACTGTCCTTCATGGCACAGCACACATACAAGCACAGGAGCACCCTGCACTGGCTTTAGGCAGCCCCCTCCCCACAGCACAGCCAGCATCTCACCCCTGGCAGAAGAGCCCCACAAGGGCTGTGGCACAAGCTTACCCCATTTGGGGGCAGGTTTTGCTGCTGCACCAACAACTCCTGCCCAGGTACGTCCTGCCCTGCCGCCCACAGTGCTCCTGCAGGGCTTCACCTCATCTCACATCTGCATATCAGTATGCGGGTTCACACAAAAGAGCTGCAAGCGTTGGAGGAATTTATTAAAGAGAACCCAACTTCAAAGCTGCAGGTATGGTACAAATTTGTTGCATTCTCCATTCATTGTGCTCATTCAGGAGAAAGAAGGGCAGCCTCAGGGGAAAAGTGGTATTTGCATCTGCATACAGAGCTTTCTCTGGATGCTGTTAGAAGTTGCTGAAGTGTTTGTCCAGGAGAAACCCAAAGCAGGCAGAGGAAACAGCTCCAAAAGAGAAAAATATATATATATATAAAATTCCAGTTCATTTCCCCTGAACGCTTTACGTGGGGTCGTTTCTGGTAAATACATACAGCCAGGAGCTCGTGCAAGAAGTTTCAATGACAATCAGGAATTTTCTCCAAAGATCTGGAAATCATGTTAAAAAAAAAAGGCTAGTTCTATGAAAAATCCCACACAGCTGAGCGCCCTCATTCCATGGGTGTGTGATCCTGAAGGTTCTCCAGCTGTACAAAGGAAGGATCTACTGTGCATGCCAACAACACAGCTTCAGCTACCTGAACAGAAATAATTGCTGCTAACAATAGAGAAACCAATAGCTATAATTATAAAGCTGATTAGCGTTACAATATTTATCTCAAGGCACAGAACTTTGCTCAGCAGTTTCTTTTCATCTAGACCAGCCCTTATCTCGCAGCTCTGGCAAAGGAGATCAAGCTGCAGCAGAAGCCCTTTTCCCATGCTCCATGAACATCAAACTCCAGGTTTTGCCCCCTGGGCTGGCCAAGGGAGAGGAACAAACAGGCGGGGTCACTGTCACAAACCTCCATCTCTCTGTCTCACACCAATCTGACATCACACTGGCCAGTACTGCTCCAAGACAGTGACAGAAAAGCACTGACTCTCAAACCACAGTGATTAGAAACTCACTGAGCTCGCCCATCCCAGAGTAGAAACAGGTGTAAAAAAACTGATCAGACCCTCACTGCAGTGCTGCAGCATTGACCAATGCAGATGACTAACAAATCACCTCAGCTCACTCTGCCAGTTCAAGTGATTAACTAAAAATGCTCTAAGCAACATGGACCAATACATATTTCTTGCTTGAAGCTCATTAAAAGCACATCTTCAAAAAACAACAGCAACAATGCAGCTGTCGGAGCAGAGCACAGAGAGGATATTATTCTGCTGCTCAGGATTCAGCCAAATAAGACACACGGGTTAAAATGAACTGTAAGTGTACAAGTTGAGCTTTAACTAAATTTATTTCAAAGTGCTGGACTGGCAACCAGTCAATGGTTCACCAGACAGACACTCAGACATCAGTTCACCTGATCGTGCTCCTCTGATCCAGGAGAGGGCTGAGCAGAGAATGAGGACAAAATCAAAAGGAACAACTTCCCACAGGACTAGATACTAGACACTTATCTAGCTAAACATCCAAGTACTTCCTTCATGCCACTCTCTCACATAAACAACTGCTGTTACTGTGTCAGACACTGTGTCAGCGGGGATGGGAAGAAACAACAGATTCTCAGTCTGCGGTAACACGTGGCAACGCACAGCCAAGAGAAGCTGCATCTGCTTCTCAGGTTTGCAGGCGCAGACACAGCACGCGTTGGGCCACACACGCACCTCGAGCTCCAGGTCAGCAGACACAGTTTGAGCCTTCTGCCCAGGAGAAAAAAACCCATCCCCCCCCATGAACTGCCGAGATGAGGAAACACGCTCCATTCTCCCACTACCTCGTTCCATCCCCACTCAGAGAAGCGCCGCACCATCCCAGAAATACCTCCTCCACCTCCAGTTCCTTCTCTGAATCTCAGCTCTCCAGCATAGCCCTCCCTGCACCCAGCACGCTGCCCCTCGCACCCTCAATTCCATCACACCCCCAGGCCCGCACAAACCTTCCTATCGCATCTCCTCCCAAATTCAGCACCCAACGCCCCGCCTCCTCACCTTCCTACCCTCTGCTGCCCCAGCGCTTCTCTCTGACACCACGCAACGTCCACTCCCCCCAACCCCCCTGAAACCCCACACGGAGCCCTCAGCTCCAATGCTCTTTGCCCGTGACCCCTCCGGGCCCAACGCTTCCCCATACGGCCCTCGGCCCCAACGGTTCCTCGCGACTCCGCCGTTTTCCCCAACACTCCTCAAGCCCCACCGCTCCCTTCAGCCCCACGCGAGGCCCCCGGCTCCTCGGAAGGCCCCACCAGCCCCACGCAAGGGCCCCCGAACCCCACGCGAGACTTCAGATCTGCACACGAAGATCTCCCAACCCCACACAACGCCCCGGGCCCTGCCGCTCCGCCAGCCCCAGGCTGCCTCACCAGTACTTGAGGATGGCGGTGACCTGCAGCGGGTTGGGCTGCTCGGGGTACAGGCGGCGACACTCGCCGTAGATCCCGTGCAGGCCCGGCGGAAAGAGGGACGGGAAGGAGCCGGAGCCCGTGCCGGAGCCCGCCCCGCCCGCGGGTGCAGCCCCGCCAGGCCGCGTGCCCTCCATGGCCCGGCGGCGGCAGCTCCCGGCCCGCTCCTCTCCCGGTCCGGCCCGGCCCAAACGGCGCTGCGGGAGGAAGGGGGCAGGCCCCGCTGCCCGGGCGACGGTGATGAGCAGCGCGGCTCCGCCAATAGCAGAGCGCGGCGCGGAAGGCGGCCGCGCCTCTCTACCCCCGCCTCCGCGCCGCGCTGTGAGCGCGCCCCCTTGCGGTGGAGAAGTGGCAGTGCTTCAAGGGGAGAGGGGCCGCGGGGGAACCGCGAGGGACGTGAAGGGGTGCGGGGCTGTGAGGGAGCCCGACAGAGCCACGGGGCTGCACGGGGCGTCCTGCAGTCGCGTACAAACGTGAAGCTGACAAGCGAGCAAGGACTGCCCTCGAACCCACCCCCGTCGGTAAAATGAGAAACGGTGAAGCCAGGCCCACGCCCCGCCCCCAGCACGCCGCGCTTCCTGGCGGGAGGACACAGGGCCGACACGCACTGACGTCACGCCGCTTCCGCCTGCGCCGTGTTTACGTTTGCGCCGCACTACACTTCCCGGCATGCCCCGCTCCCCGCCTCTGGCCCGGGACTGCACTTCCCAGCGCGCACCGCGGCCGCAGGAATACATTACCCAGCTGGCTTCGCACCGCCCTTTTGCACATGCGCCGCCGCCGGTTGGGCTGTTGCTCCCTGACGGGTGACTGCGGCGGGTCCTCGCCATGGAGTCCTACGACGTGATAGCGAACCAGCCCGTCGTGATAGACAACGTGAGTGTGGGCGGTCGCGAGTCCCGGTGCCGGGAAGGGCGGGGGGGCCAGCCGACCGCGATCCCTTTGTCATCGGGGGCGGCCGCGCCCCGCCCGCCACCCCCCCCACCCGGCTTGGCCGCCGCCTTAGGCCCTCGCCCAGCGCCGTGCGCTGCCTCCTTGGGCGGGGTGGGGCCAGCACAGTTAAGCAGCCTGCGATTGGCTGGGACGGCCACCTGTCACCCCCAGAGGGTCGCTGCCCCTCACTGATGGGGAGCGGCCCCCGCCGCCGCCGGGGTGTGTGCGGGCTGTGAAGGGCGGCGCGCCCCCATTGGCTGGGGCGGCTGTCAGTCAGCGGGATTTCCCGCCACTACCTGCTGGAGCGGGGCCCTTCCCGGCACGCCCTTGCGGGGAACACCTGCGCCCATTGGCTGGAAGAGCCGTCCGTCAACAGCGGCTGCATCCTGGCTCCGCTGCCCCGCTTTGTGCCCTGGGGACAATGGGGCTGCTTCCCGGCGTGCAGCGGGCCCCGCTTGACCTGACTCCCGGCATGCTCCGGGCGTGCTCGGCTCTCCTCGCAGTGACCGCGCAGTGCTTCGCGGCCTCGCAGGCCCCGCCCCGAGCCGGTGGCGCGCCCGGAGGAGCCGCTCCCAGGGCGGGTTGCGTCAGCACTGGTCTGACAGCAGGGTGTGGTGGTGCAGATGGCCGCCGCCGCTAACAGCGTGCTGCCTCAGCGCGGGGCAGGCCTGCAGGGTTGAGGTGGATGAGAGCGGTTATGTGGGGTCCTGGGGCCCTTCGTGAGCAGCCCTGTAGCAGCCTCTGGGAGGAAGGGTGACAGAAGAAGTGGGAGGAGGGAAGGGGTGGAACATCCCCAGGAGCCTCCTCCACAACGGCGAGCCACAAGCTGCCGCTCCTCCCTTCTGGCCCCATTGGTGCTGATTCACATTCTGCTGTGTAAAAGGGCTGGTGTTTGTGCTTCCTTCATCGCCTTCCTTACTATGGAATTCTGTGGTGATTGTTCTCTGCTCTGCCCTCATGAGGCCCCATCTGCAGCTGGGTCTGGGGCCTCCAGTACAGTAAGGATGTGGAGCTGTTGGTGTGGGTCCAGAGGAGGGCCACAAAGATGCTCAGAGGGATGGAGCACCTCTGTTATAAAGAAAGGCTCCAGGGTGACCTCGCTGTGGCCTTTTAGTACTTAAGGGGAGCTTACAAACAGGAGGGAGACCAACTTTTTATGTGGGCTGATAGTGATGGGCCAAGTGTGAATGACTAAACTAAAAGAGAGGAGATTTGGGTTAGATGCCAGGAGGAAATTCTTTACTCAGAGGGAACTGAGGCACTGGCGGAGGCTGCCCAAAGAAACTGTGGCTGTCCTGTCCCTGGAGTTGTTTAGGGACAGGTTGGATGGGGCCTGGGGACACTGATCTGGTTGGTGGTAACCCTGTCTGTTGGAGAGAGAATGAGCTGATAGTGTCCCTTTCAAGCTAAAACATTGTATGATTCTCTTACATTTGTTGTGAGCTGTATGATTTGTAGATCTTTTCAGGTGAAGTCAGTTAACCTCTTTATCATTGATCCGATTCTTCTCTACAACTTGAGCTCTCTGAGCTTTAGTTTTGTTTCTTCTTCTGGAATCACAGCAGGGAGATTGTTGGAAACTGAAAGGAAGAACTCGGGCTGATTGTTGATAGAAATGAGGGGAGTAATGCTGACCTGCTGTGGTGCTGTTACCAGCTAGCTGCTGAAGTTGCTTCCAGGCACTGTGAGGATGAGTTTATTGTGGTAGGGTCACATAATAGCAGTCTGTCTCGTTTCATCCTGACTTAGTTACTTAGCACTACTAAGTATTGCTAAGATTGCTTCCCCCTCCCCGCTTCAGGCCTGAAGAAGGGCTCGTGCTGCTGGAGACTGACTGCATCTTTTAATTTAACAGCTGGTCTTACAAAAGCTTTGCTTGCATCCTTTGTAAATGAACCTTCCTCTCCATGAATGAACTGCAGAATGAAATGGTTATGAGATCTGCCCTTAATGCTCGCAAGCCGAGCCTTGCGGTGACATTGCATTTTTATACTTGGGAGTTCAGGCAAGATAGGAATTGGAGCTGCTCAGAAAGATGCTGCTGCTTCTGTTACATCAGCAGGGCTGCATGTTGGGGAGCTGCAGGCGGCTTCTTGAGGCTGAGCGCCCTCCTGTCTCGTGTATGTGTGTGTAAGGGAGGATGGGGCTGGGGGGACTGAGGTGGTGAACAAGCCTGGGCCCCAGCCTGCTGTGCCAGAAAATGCTGTCGGGTCTTTGTAGTGCAGAGATAGAAAACGTCTGTGCTCGGTTTGCCTGCAGGCATTGGGAGGCACAACAGTGCTCAGATCCCCTCCCATCACTTCTCAGAGCAGCCTTCATCTCCAACTCCAGGAAGGAGTTTGGAGCACCTGACATACTCAGTGTCTTTGAACTTCAGTACTTAAATTTTAAAATGCATAACTTGCTGGGAAGCTCACCAGGATGTGCAGAGTAATTTTTGGCCTATTATAAGGAAGTTTTGCTCTCTGCATTAAAACAGGAGCATCATTGTTCTCCTGAAACCACTTCCCAGCAGCAGACTTGTGCTGGCTGTAAGATCAAGCATTAGCTGGAATAAAATATTCAATGAGCACAATATTCTGATAGTGCCTATCTTATTGCAGTTGATTCATTATCATTATTTTTATTTTTTTAGCTGTGAGACTTGACACAGTTATGTGATGATATCATGATGATATTATGATGATATTATTTCCCAGGCATGATGTTATTTATAAGCTGTGACATGGAAAATCACAATATTGTTTGTCTTGTTCCTGGCTCTGCTTTGAGGTGACTGGTTGGAAGGCAGTGTCTGCCTGGGGGGCCGGCTTCTTACCATGGCCAGTGCTCTTTGTTTCACCTGTGCCTGTTAAAGCTGATGCTGGGAGCTGTGACTGGTGCCAGCTTGGGGTCCCAGCACTGCATCCCTGTTACATCTTTCATAACCAGCCATGTGCAGTTGCCAGTTTTCCTGGTATTCCTTTTTGCAGATACATCTCTGCAAACCTGATTCTGGCTGTCTTTAGGCAGGAGCACCTGTGCTCTGGTGGCAGGGTATGCCTGCTCTCTGCAAAGCTGGGCGCCTCACCTGAACCAGCTGACAAAAGGAGCTTGAGAATTAGGCCCTAGACTGTGTACTGCAGTGGCTGGCTGCCCCACGTTCCTTTCTGCTGAGCCTGTGCTGGCTGCTGACTCCTCTCACCATGAAGCAGATGGCTGGGGCTTTCAGCATCCCCTGCAGCCAGAGCTTAGCTGCACAGCTCCATGCGTGTGAGTGATATTGACCCACGTGGAAGAGGTGGGAAGGGGGAAGCAGTTGAGGAAATGCATTGCTGTTCATTTTAAAACACATATCCTCAGAAACAGAGCAGTTCTGCTGCAGGGCCCTTGAGAGTGAATGGGCACTTCTTCTGTCACTGGTTTCAGTGCAAGTACGCCTGCATTGCTCCCAGTACGCTCTTCTTTCAAGAAAAATTGAACAGAAGAGCTTGCTCCTGTGGTACTCTGGGATTAGCAGTGAAATGCCTTATCCATGGAAATCTGCTCCGTACCTAAACTTGCGTGTTCCTGCAGGCTCCTTGTTGCTGTGAGATTGTTGTGCATGGAGTGGGTGGGAAATGGAGTGGGTGAGGCTCAGCCTGGCCCCAGGCTGGCAGTTGGTCTCTGGGATGTGCATGGGTGCTGCCAGCAGGGACGGGAGCAGTGGTGCCGAATTCTCGGTGCTGAGTCTCTGCCAGGGCCTCCCTGCAGCTGCTTTAACACTCCGTGCCCACAGCCTGCACTGCTTTGTGTGGTACAGAAGGCTTCTGGGTTTGCTCCTTTCTGACTGCCATGCCTGATCTCAAGTTCTTCTTTGTCCCTTTTAAACAAACCCTGTCCTGTCAGCCACTTTCCCAGCCTCCAGCCTTTCCTTTTGCAGTCTGACTGGTGTCTTTGTTGCTTTCAGACTCGAGACCCATTTAGTTCCCCCCTGTTTAGTGTCTTTACTGGTCAGGTTTCTGTGACCTGCCACCTTAGTGCCAGCTAGCTTATCCCCTGCTTGAATTTCTCTTCCCTGTTTCCACTGCAGCTTGTTTCATGCAGCCTACTGCCAGGACGTCCTGGGACTTGGTGCCTTGTGTGATGCCTCGCTGCCAGGAAGGTGCTGGTTACTCCCCTCTAGTGGCTAAGCTGGTCTGCTGACACCTTCCCATCCCCAGCCCCGCTTGTAGAATTTATTATCCAAGCTTTATTCCTAGTAAAAAGGAGAGGATCTGGCAATGCTGTTCTGTTAAAATTTATGAAGATTTCTGAATGAATGATAAGCTCATATGTTTGTTTCTCCTACAGGGTTCAGGCGTGATTAAAGCAGGTTTCGCTGGTGATCAAATACCGAAATACTGCTTCCCAAACTAGTAAGTACTCTGCTGGTCTTGATCAGTTCTCAATCCATTTACTCATTCTTAGATATGTAGAGGGAAAGGGTGGTCCAATTTTATAGCAGGAGAAAGAAGTTTAGCTTTTTCTGCCTGCTGTACAGAAGCATTATGGAGAAAAGGTCTCCACTGTTAAACATAGAGATTTTTCTGGGGGAAAAAAAAAGAAACATAAAGTGTGTTTTATGTCATCCCCCAACCAAAGCTGTAGGATCCTTTAGTCTTGAGACACGGGGTCAAAAAAGACCAAGTTGGGTCTTGAGGTGTGGATCTCTCCTTTTGACATGTCGGCTGAAGTCTTGATTCTTGCCATTCTTCCTTGAAAGTTTTCTGCCAGGTTTATTGGAAGGACTGCTGGATCAGGAGCTATTCAGAGCAATGCAGACTTGTCTGTATAGTGAGGTGGGGTGTGGGACTCTAGTTGTTTCAGCTGACCTACGTAAGGTCAAGCAAACCTGAGTGGTCTGTCTGCTCAGACCACTGCTCAATCTGGCCATGTTTACTCCAGGCAGTGTTGGAATCCTGAATCACCAGGGAAAGTGTGGCCAGACTCAACTGGCGCATGTCCCATTATTTCAGAAATGTCTGCAATTTGCTCCCTTCGCTTCCGATTCTGAGATTAGTTTACAGAGCAAACCTGAGTCTGTCCACACTTGGTACTGCCCTCAGGCTCTGTTCCTGCTGTTAGAAAGTGCTGACTGGGGCTGACAGGAAGAAAAGCTAGTAAAATGTTGGATGTATCAGAGTTGTCTCTCTAGAAGCATTTATACTCTTGTCTCTGTTCCAGTGTGGGCAGACCAAAGCACGTTCGTGTTATGGCTGGTGCTTTAGAAGGAGATATTTTCATTGGTCCAAAGGCAGAGGTAAGAAAACCTGTATCACTTCACCTCTCCGTGCATCTTGCTGTGCTGCTGTTAGAGGGGCTGTAGCAGTTGCACTTTAAGCATGTTAACTGCTGTGCTTCCTTGGTATCAGGGTTGGTCAGAAGAGCAGACTAGACTGTCACTTCTTTTAAGTGTGTCCAAGCTGAAGTGGGAAGCTTCACAAAATTCCTGTGTCAGCCTGCTGATCACAGACCTCTTCTCTTAGTTTCAATCCACTTACCCAAGTCTTTTTGTACTTATCCTTTTTTTGTAGGCTACTTTGAAGTCTGTATGGTTACATCTCCACTTTCTTGACTGGGAACTTTAGAAATGGACCCCAGTTGGTTGCCCTTTATCTCCCTGGTGTGGACAAGAAGGTTGCTATCTGCAGTGCTTCTTTTTGTCAGCATGGTCTCATAATTGCAGTGAGCCCAGGGAACTACATTCCCTGCTATCACCCTGCTATGTTTTACATCATGGCAGAGCTGGTAGAACAAAGATAATGTTTGATAGGTGTCTGTGTGGCTCAAAACATGTTAGGAAAGTGCTCTGCAAACGTGTTCCTCCTTTCTATAAAAAGGCCTACTGAAATCTCATGAATACTTCTCTGGAAAAGTGCTTGTGGTTATTGTTCAGTCTTTGTAGTGTATGTTAGAGACGTGTTGCTTTTTAGTGGGACAGACAGTAATTGAGTCTGTCAGATTAATTTGTTGTCGAAATGCTTAGAAATGGAGTTGTTAGTTTGTGACAGGTATGCTGTATTGTTTCCATTTGCTCAGGAGCACAGAGGTCTCCTGTCAATCCGATACCCGATGGAACATGGCATAGTGAAGGACTGGAACGACATGGAGCGCATTTGGCAGTACGTTTATTCAAAAGATCAGCTTCAGACTTTCTCGGAGGAGGTGAGATATCTCACTGTGTAGAGGCACCGGTGTGTTTCCTTTGTGTGCATAACAGCAGGAGCCTTTGAACTCCAAGAGGCAATCTAGGGCTCTTCCTTTGTTTTTCTTTCTAAACTCACCTGTTGTTCAATTATGTTCTTTTCACCTCTTATGAGATACTACACAAGAAATGTCCAAGCAGAATTTCTCCTCATGTCTCCTGTATATTTGGCCTGACTCAAAATCTGACTTGCCGAAAATCAATTGTTATTCACTCCCTCTCCCTAATGATTGTGCTCTACACCAAGTGCAGCTGACTGTTCTTGTTATGTCTGTACATCGGGCATATCCACTCAGCAGTGACATAATCTGGTCTAAAGAGGAAGAAAGACAGTCATGCATTCTGAAAGAAGCTGGCCAAAAAGTTAGTAAAAGACTGAAAGCAATAGGTTGTGTCATTGGTGTAGGAATATTTCTGCCTGTATAAAATATGGACTGTATGCTTTCACCCTTTCTAAGGCTGCTGTTTTTGTTGCAAATTGTCTTCCTTTTGAAGTGATTTTGATCATCCTTCCCAGCAAAGGCTCACTCACAGGGTGGACTCCCTAAAATTTCTTTATGGCTAGACCAGAGCCCTATTGCTTCTCCAACCTGGTAGAGATTATGCATGCTGTAATACAGCTCACCAGCTGCAGTCAGTCCCTACTGTGTGTCCTGTTGTACTAATGGTTCCTAAAGAGGAAAAATTAGTAGCCATTCTTGAGAGCATACATCTAGCTGCATCCTGGTTATTACAGCTTGGTTCTTTTTCCTTACCAGCATCCTGTGCTGTTGACGGAAGCACCACTGAACCCACGTAAGAACAGAGAACGTGCTGCTGAAGTTTTTTTTGAGACCTTCAATGTTCCAGCACTATTTATCTCCATGCAGGCTGTGCTCAGTCTGTAAGTACCTCTCATCTTCGATGTGCACTTGCAAAATGTTTCTTGAAATCTTTTCTTTTTCCCCCCACAAACAAACAGAAAAAAACGAACTGAGAAAGACCACGTTAACATCTGTCTCGTGTCCCTTTGCCAGGTATGCTACTGGGAGGACCACAGGAGTGGTGCTGGACTCTGGGGATGGTGTTACCCACGCGGTACCCATCTATGAAGGCTTTGCCATGCCTCACTCCATCATGAGGATCGACATTGCAGGCCGCGATGTCTCGCGCTTCCTGCGTCTCTACCTCCGCAAGGAAGGCTACGACTTCCACACAACCTCAGAGTTTGAGATTGTGAAGACCATCAAGGAGGTGACATAGTGTCTGTTTCTGTGCTTATCCACAAAGATTTCTGTTTGTTGGAAGTCATCGCTCCCTAAAATGTAGTGGGAAGTGCCAGCCTACCTAGCTCTGAAACTCGCTCCTTTATCTACCGAAGGGAGGCTAGATGTAAGATGACTAAGGGACTGGAAAATCCCTCATATGAGGAGGGATTGAGGGGGCTGGGGCTTTTGAGCCTGGAGAATAGAAGTTCAGGGAGGATTTCATCATTGTATATTAATATCTGAAGGGAGAGAGCAAAGAAAACAGAGCCAGACTCATTTCAGTGATGTCTGGTGACAGGATGGGAGGCACAGGCTGATGCACAGGAGGCTCCATCTGAATGTAAAGGAAAGCTTTATTTTTTTTTAATGTAAGGGTGACTGAGCAGCAATTTTATCAGCTCTGATATCCTTCACTAGTATTTGCCTACTCTTCAAGCGAAGACTTTAGAAAATCCTTGGTAGTTTGGGATCGCAAATGGATTGCTGCTGTTCTTCTCTCTCTGTGGAAATAATTCACTCACGGTATTCATATTTACAAAGGCTTTCTTTTTTAATGCAGTGTTTAGTGGCCTTGTAGTTACGCAGCAGTTACCTTGGCTTCTCCTGTGTTCCAAGAGAAGAGGGCAGAGGTGGGACAGTGACCAGTAGCTCAGCTGGTGACTGCCCACCGTGGCTTTGTGGCATCACAGTTCTCATACAGACAGGTTGCGCTCTGATTTCAGCAAGGCTTTGTGTAGCTTAGGGCTAGCTATGCATTTGTGCCTTCAACGCTCAGATCAGTACTGCTGATGCCTGTCAGTTACTGCCATGCTGTTGGCCTCCATCACAAGCTTTAACTGCTGCAGAGAACTCTGGGCTGTGCCAGCAGCCAAGGCTGGAGAACATCAATGAGCTGTTCTTGAGCCTGTGACCTAATGGGAAAAAAAATGTGATGGAAAAAGCTTGCTTGTTCTGCACGGCTGCAGCTCACTGTGGCTGTGCAGGGGAATGAGAGCTCTTCTGCCTGTTGCCCAGATTCTTTGAAGGAGACCAAACAGTGGAACAGGTTGTCCAGAATAGAGGATGCAGACTGTCTCCCAGTGGAATTGCTCCTAGTGTGATTGGATGTGGTTTTGGATAACCTGTTCTAGGCTGATCCTGCTCCAGTAGGGAGATGTCTTCCAACCTCAACTGTTCTATGATTCTGTTAGATGCACTTTAAATCCCCAAAAGGTAACAATTTCGAATAGAAAAGCTTACCTATGTAAGAAGAATTATGGGCTGCTGGAGCAGTTTGAAAAGTAAAAGGGTTTGTTTTCTTTTTCCTGTAACTTAGAATGTGGTGAACAATAGGAATTGAGCTGTTTGGGCTATGCTAGGAAATTTTTGCTGCTAGCTATTAGTTATTGTTTCCTCTGAAACATAACAAGGGACTTTGTTCAAGCTCCTAATCTCTTGCTAAATTGCCTAAACCCACCTCTGTAGGTAGTTAATGCCATTAAAAGTGTTTTAGATGCCTGCTTTGCTTTGTACTATGAAAGGTTGAAAGTGCTCACAAGGTCATTATCCCACCAGTGCAGAGGGAGATTACTTCTTCAGCAGTGAGAGACAAAAACAAAAGCTAGAAAAGTAGTGACTTCAAACCGTAGTTTGAAGAGCAGATAAGGTATTTTTCCTGATGTGAACCCAAAATGTCTTTTCCTCAACACAAAATAGTACTGAAATTGGTGTCTCTGTAGTGAGAAAAGTATTTATCAGAGGTCTTTGGCTTTACCCTCCTCATTTCATTCTTTCTGGCTCTGCTTCTTCTTCAGCGTGCCTGCTATCTGTCCATAAACCCCCAGAAGGATGAGACTCTGGAGACTGAGAAGGCTCAGTACTACCTGCCAGATGGAAGCACTATTGAGGTTTGTAAAAGATGGGAGATTTAGTGCAATGTGGGGTGAGACAGGATAATTTTAAAGACCAAAATGCATCCCAGGTTGTTGAGCTGGGGCACTAGAACTTTTAGGGAAAGAGAGCATTATTAGAAATGTTACTAATTCTACTGGAATTCTTGGGTAAGAGTAAAGCATGACCATGGAGTCTGAGAACTGTTTGAGTGCAGATTCTGATCTAGTACATCTTTATGTGGATCAGGTGTGGAGCGTGGGTTGGTATCTGCAAATTATGCTGTGGTTTTGTATGTGGCTTTTTTTCTGCCCAGATGAACAGAAACTACTGGTTTGAAGAGTGACTTGGGAATATTCTTTAATAGATTGAGCCTTCTGTAGAATGGTTGAAAGAGAGGAAATACAATTCTTACCTCCAGTACCAGAGGTGGATCCGTTTACTTCTCAGCCATTGCCCAGCTGTATGGAGCTGAGCAAATTTCTTCATCTCTTTCATCTGCAGAATAGAAATGGCACCTTTGCTGGAAGCTGTAGGTCGAGATGGTGGTCATTTGAGAGCTAATGATGTAGCATGAATGTCCAAAAAAGCTTTGTTCCTCTAAAGTTTTATCTCAGAGAGAAAGACACAACCTGGAGGCTGTAGACAGTGAACTGTAGCACACTGCTGTCTTCTCCCCTCTGTGCTGACTTCTCTCCTTGCAGATTGGCTCTGCCCGCTTTCGTGCCCCGGAGCTCTTGTTCCGGCCAGACCTGATAGGGGAAGAATGTGAAGGACTCCACGAGGTGCTCGTTTTTGCCATTCAAAAGTCAGACATGGATCTGAGGCGAACACTTTTCTCCAACATTGTGCTGTCTGGTGGCTCCACGCTTTTCAAAGGTTCCTGTCTCTTGTTTTTCAGTGGGTTGTAACTTACATCTTTTTCTCATCTCGTGTGAAACAGGGGAGATAACATCCAACTTGTCCAACTCTGTTCTCAGGGTAGTTACTGTGAGAAGCAGGAGACTGACCCCTGCTCCCGAATTTTCTGAGCCCTAGTCATAACAGCATACATCTGGTCCCTATGGACATAGGTATCCCTTAAGCACAGGCAGACAAATCCAGATAGGTCCTAGTTTTCCCATTCAAACCCTGCTCTGCTGTACGGGTTCACACTGTTAGCAGATGGAACTCGGGATTTTGCTGAAGGGTTCAAACTGCTGCTTTTTTTGTCTTGTGCAGGTTTTGGAGATAGGCTGTTGAGTGAAGTGAAGAAACTAGCTCCAAAGGATGTCAAAATAAGGGTAGGAGCATTCTCTTGGGTGTTTATCACATACTGTGTGTTGCTATGTGATCTTTGCCCTCTTAAAAAAAAAAAAAAAAAGCCATGCTAAGAGTGTAGCTGCCACGTGGTTCAAACCAGTAACAGCCTTATTGTGATAAACAGTTGTTTGTTTTCATTGTGGAGAAGGTAGCTCCTCTCACAGCATGATTTCTGTTCAGGATCTGGTCCACAGTGGTTATTTTGTGGGGGACCTGCTGGGTGTCTTTTTAGTGGGAGAGATCATACCTGTGTTAGCTGTTGGGAATTCAGGGCAGCATGCCAGGAGGAGCAGACTGTAGTTTGAGGTGGTCCTGACTGACTCTCTTCTTCTCCTAGATATCAGCTCCTCAGGAGAGATTGTATTCTACGTGGATTGGGTAAGTGGTGGTGGGTCTTCCTGTGGGAGGAGGGCTGGAGAATTGCAGCCTGTTGGCACTTTCACTGTTGTTCCTGCTATTATGGTGTGTCAGAAGGGCATTACTCCTCAACCACGTGCTACCCAGCCTGGTTAGTGAGCCTCCATTCATGCTGTCAGCCCCATAGCTCTTTTCATCCTTAAGACACCTGCGAGACTGTTTTCTGTGTCTTAACCAGTCCTAACATCCACAAAGAACATAACTCATAACATTAACATAGAACAAGCTCATTGGTAACACATTCCATAGGGCAGAGGCAGTAGGTATGTTTTTCCTCTTGTGTACATCTTTGTTGCTCATCAGAACTAAACTCAGCTCCAGAACTGTAGGAAGTGAGACCAGTGAGATCCCATGTGAGGAGAGCTTGCTGGTTTACAGCAGTGTCAGCATGGTGTTTGTGAGATTGTGGCTTATGATAGGCTCTGTAATACCAGCACATTTGAGGCTAAAAGGAGGAGAGGTGACTGTCTAGGGAGCATTTCTTTTGTAGGCAACCAGGAGCATTGGCACCTTTAAGTGTGGAAGAGTTGTACAGCAGGAACAGCTCTTCCCTGCAGAGATGTAGTGACAGTGTCCCCAATGTTCTCCTTTAATCTATCATGTCTGTCTCTCCCCAGGGGCTCTATTCTGGCCTCGCTGGATACTTTTAAGAAAATGTGGGTTTCAAAAAAGGAGTATGAAGAAGATGGAGCTCGTGCCATCCACCGGAAAACCTTCTAGCCCTGGGACCTATCCTCAGTCTCCTCTGAAGACTCACTTCAGTTCTAAACTCGCTTTTCTGAGTCCGAGTGTCTGAGAGCTGCCTGTATGTGTGTGTGTGCGCCAGCATGCCCCGACGTCACTGAGCAAAGACAACAGCAGCAGGAGGGTTGGATTAGTACTAACTACTTATTTTTTTTTTTATTTTTGTTGGTTGTTTTTTTTTTTAATGGAAAGGATGAAATACCAGTCTGCTTTTCTTCAGAATGGCCCCTTCCTTTTTCATTTCAGTTCCTTAGTTTCTGTGTTACGATCACATTTGCCACTGTAAAACAAGCAAGGAAAAAGAAGGGAACAACTTAGAATCTGCCTAGCAAGTCAGAAAGGAGCTAACCACTGCAAACTGCTCACGTAGGCTTTAGTCAGCCTGACTGCAATGCCTGGATTGTCTGGAAATATGTAGCTGAAGCTCCATAGCTACTTTCTTCCTCAGCAGTGTCTCCACCATCAGTAGACTTTTGAAGTTGTTTTTAATGTCTTTTGTTTTTTCTTAAATTGAAAGAAAGCACATTCTGAACAGTTAAGCCCATTTGCCCCCACTATTTTCAGTGTGTGTGTGTGAGTGTGTAACTTCTCAGACTGATGTGGGGTTCTGTGCCACAGCTGGAGAAGATGGTGACAGGACTTAGTTTGTATTGCATGGAGTAGAACAAAGCAATCTCTAATCGGCTTTCATTATGCTAGACGGTTATTCTCTTGTTCCTTCTTTTAAATACCTTTTCTTCTCTGGAAGCAAGCGCCCCGGAGTGGGAGTGAAGGCACTTGAGTGTCCTCCCTCAGCCTGCCAAGACTTACAGCTTTCATGTTCTTTCTCTGCAGGAGTTGGGGCTGCTTCCCTCCTCCTCTGCCACGTCAGGGCAACGGAATCGTGTATTTCCAGCCAGGCATAACTCTTGTGTACTTCATCCATTCGGGGGCAAAATAGTAGTTGGAAAGGTGCATTGTAATGTAAGAATTGTTTTATTTATTGAAATCTCTGAGGATATCTCAAATACTGACCATAGCACCTGGGACTTGTTCTTTGGGTCTTCTTTGAATACCTGCTATCCAGCTGTCCATTGTTTTATGTTAACACTGTTTACAGCACACATGCTTAGCATAATAACTAGTCAGCCCTGCTACAGCACTCAGTAACTGTTTTTTAGGAAGTTTTGCTGTTCTCTATGAATACACTACGTGAGAGGACAATAAATTGTATCAGTATGTGTACAGTGATGTGAGCAGCAAGCTGTTGCAGTGGCTGTGTTCTGCTGTCCCACTGAGCTGCTTATGCCTTTCTGCTCATCTACTGGCTGCTCGTCTGTAGCTGCTGTTTCTACAGAGATTGGAAGGCCTCCAGAGCAGCTTGTGTTGGGTTGCAGCACTGTTAGTTGTGAGTGTTCTTATGCATTACTTGGTGCTCATTTGCTTCACCACTGATTTTCTGCAGTACCTGGCATTAGCAGTGGGCCTGGAGTTGCTTGGTGGCAGTTCCTCTGTGTTCCCCTCCTTTCTCCTCATTTCCACACATCACCCTGGGGTCGCTCTCCAGAGCCAAGACAGGGAAAGAGCTGGAAGGCTGCAGCAGCCCTGCTCCAGAGGCCTGGCAGAAGCCTGTGCACTGCCCCATCAGGCATGAATGTAAGCAGGTAGCGTGCTGCTCCAGCTGGAAGCACATTCTCAGGGCTCACTGCTGGGCTCGGAGAAGTTGGAGGGAGGTAGGCAGATTTGGTGGTCTGTTCCCAGCTGAGGCCACACTGCTCGCTCTCCTCCTCCTGTCAGAACAGATTGTATTTAAGTAAGAACAAGTCAGAGAGAGAAGAGCTGTCAATGCTCAGCCTTGTTCCGACAGAAGATCGTGGCAGTCTTGCTGATGAGCTGCAGCATGCAGAGAGAAAAAAATCCTCTCTATTCACTTATCACATGCCCCAGGCAGTGCCAGTGATCTCTTCCCCCTCCCCAGCTCCTCTGCTGGCCTTGCAGAAGCAGCAGTGCTCCATTCTGTAAACTGCAGTGACCGGACAGAAAGGTGCCGTCTCCAATCTAGCGTTCATCTGCCTCACTGTTCCCTTGCACCCTGTCCAAACCATGTTGCCTGGTGGTGCCCAGCATACTTAAATAAAGTCATTCATATACAAACCTCAGGCCTGCTGGCCTCATATTCCCCCATTTGCATTTTTAATGAGGTAACAGTGTGTATTTCTCTTGCCTGTACAGAACTTGCTGCCTAATCCCTCCATGAAAATACATCTATGATCCAAAACTGCCTTCCTGGCAGTCTGTTGTGCTGAGGTAGGACATTCCTGGCCTGTAACTGGTCTCCCTCTTACGGTCCAAAGCTGCTCTCCTTAACAACCATTATTCTCAAAGTCTTTGTCACTGCAGCCAGGTACAGAACAGTTGAAGGGTAGAGAAACTGTAAGAGAGTAAGGAGGGCTGCCCTTAGTGAGCACAGGTCAACAGGAGTGATGCTGCTGGCATGGACAGAGGTGGCTAACCTATGTGCTTGCTGAGAACTCATCAGCAAGCTTTGCTCCCAGGACAGGCCTGAGGGAATGGGTATGTGGTTCAGTGTGCAGGTCTGCACCTCCCCCCAACCTTTGTCACCCAGGGTCTTCAAGAGCAGCAGGGACAAGTGACTTACCTTCCTCCAAAGGCAGTAACTGATTTAGCCCCAGCACCCAGTCTCACTGGAAAGGGATGCCTACTTCACCCTCCACTCCTTTGATTAATCTCATTTTCTCCCATGCACTACAGATTGCACCCCTCTACCACTGCATGAACCCAGAAATGTCAGATCCACCTGCTAGAAAGTCACTGAGCAGGAACACATTAGACCTGGTCCTCAGCCACGGACTGGCAAAGGCCAGAGTAAAACTGCCATGCATTGCTGTCTTAAGACTTACACTGCCACTATTAGATAGCACATTCCTGACTGTCTACCAGCTGCAAATGGGTCAAGCAGCATCGTGAAATAACTCCATTGCTCCTACTTCCCTCCCACCCCACCAAGGGACACTGCACCTGGGGCCTTGTGTGGTTAGCTGAGCCCACACCAGGCCAGATGGGGTGGCTGCCAATTCAAATGAGACCACAGCAATACAGGAAAAAAATCGTATTTAATTTATGAAATGAATAATCATTCTCAAACTTTGTTAAAATCTACACAAATAACTTATGATTGAACCAGTAAGACCAACAGGAGCCTCACAAGAGAAATGTCTTGGTCCAAGACAGGAGGCAGCCATGTCCTGAGGCAAGATAGCAGATCTGTGGGCTGCGTCTGCAGAGGGAACCTGGTACAGAAGGCCTGGGAGGTGACAGAATGGATAACAGCAGTAATGTGAGCGAATCTCCACCTCCTGCAGGAAGCACGGGGCAGTGCTTACCCATCCTACTTCAGCACATCATTTCTGCCTGCCCACAGCAACCCTAAGACTGAGGAGACACTCCCTCATTTTGAGATCTCTGGGTAACCATCTGCCCCATCTGCTCCCAGACAGAGGAGTCCAAACTTTCCCCTCTCCTTGGCTCCATCACTCAGCAACCAGAAGAATTTATCACCAGTGAAGCTGGTGAAAACTTTTTGAAGCACAGAAGATGTCTCTCTCCTCGACAAGTAAAATCTCAGCCCTGTGACTGCTCTATGTTATGTCTAACAGGCTTCTCAATGGAATAGAAGGCACAAAAGCATGACCTGCTGTCTCCAGGCTGAGTCTCCACCTGCAAGAAGGGAAGGCACTGAGCTGCTTCACGCAGGCAGCAGTGTCAGCCTTGGGAGGGGAAGCGTTTTGTCCGCTGTGTTACAGGCTCCTTCCCCGATCTGAACCTACCAGCTAACATGGGAAGCACTGCTGTAACAGTGCTCACTGCAAGGGGCTAAGGAGGGAAAGGATGAACACCAGCAACAAGATGCCATGAGACATCCAGGTTCTGAGCCCAGCACCTCCCTGTGCAAGGCCTCGTAGGAGGGAGCCTTGTGTTCTGTGCAAGATATTGTCCCAGAAACAAGCCTAAGAGCAGATTTGGTCAAACAACCTGGCATTGAATGTGAGAGAGGTCTTTCCAGCTACTGAGAAGGGGCTTCAGGGTCTTCCCATATCACCTCTTCTTCTGAAGTTAATCCTCCTTTGTTACCTGGTCCCTGAAGAACCTCTCCCTCCATTCCCAAAAACTACAGGGCTCTACAGGAAAGGCTTCCAGTTGCTCCCCCCTTTCTGCTCTGCCTGAGGGGCTGTGGGTCAGAGGTATGCCCAGGTTAGAATATCACACCTGGGATGCAACCCTCTCTAGCACGTGCTGCAGACCTGCCCTAGAATTCTGCTTTCTAGGACCAGCAAGGCCGGAATGCTCTCACTGCTGTAGCCAAGTGACCTATCCCAAGCCCAGTACATGCTCAACACTCCTCTGCTTTCCCCGTGGCCACCTCCTGGGATGAGTAAACATCAGCATCACAGCACATCACAGTTAAATTGTAAACATGGGGGCTTTCCCAGCCAGCAATCCCTTCACTGTGCCAGCAGTCCCACACCAGCCTGGAACCAGAAGCACCGCCAGGAGCACAAACACCCCTAGATCATTTTGATTTCTGGTGCTCGGCCTTGGCGCTGAGCCTTTACCATCTGCAGACGCTTCCCATGCAAGCTGAACTGAGACCAACTGAAGAGCTGCAGCAGTGCACATGTGATGGGAACAAAGACGAGGAGATAAAAGCAGCCCTGGCGGAGAGTTGGCTCCAAGACTGTATCAGATTCCAGCTTCGGCTGGGCGCTCACCACGTTGCTCAAGGGGTTACGCTGGAAGATGTCATGGCCTGGGGTAGAAGAACAGTCTGTTGAGATGGGACACTGGGAATGCTCCTCTCTCCCAGTGACTGGGCTTGGAGATGCGGAGACCGGTCCCAGCCTCATAAGTGAGACTCTGCATCCACCCAAAACACTGTGGAGGGCATTGAGCTCACAAGTCTGCCCTCTCCTACCGCAATGCTTTCTCAAGGGCACTTACCTGTGTACACAGAGAGCAGCCAGGTGCCTATCAGGGGGGCGAAGGTCTGTCCTGGCTTGGTGACCAGAGCAACCATCCCAAAAAGCAGCGCTGAAGCTGCCTGCTTTCTGCGGTTCAGTACAAGATCCTCATCCACCAAGTCAGTCACCACCAGGTTGAGCAACTTACAGGTCCCTTCTGTGAACACCCGGTTGCTGCAGGACAACAGGCAAAGCACCAAGAAGTTAGAGGAGTAAGTAGGAGATCAGAGAAAGTGGAGAGAGAGATTAGAAAGGTTCCCTAACACTTAAAATAACACTTTCAGAAATCCTGGTTACTGGAGAGGAACGCTTCTAGCAATAACAGCCTTGTGTGCCTTCTAGTGATGCCTTGGACCTGCCATACAGAGAGGCCTGGGGATGAGACACTGGGCTGGGACTAAGAGGCAGCTGCAGCACATCCTGAGGGCAATCACTCCATGCAGGCTGCAGAAAAAAAAAACAGGAGCTCAGCTCAGCAGCTGGCATGGGCTGCTACCAGGCAGCCACCAGCCCTGCCAAGTCTTTGTCCTCTCACATGGCAGAGCCCGAACATTGCTGCCTCCCTCACTGCTGCCTGCACAGCCTGCAGATTCAGCACTGACTAATCCTGAGCTGGGAGCTGCTAGAAGGAGACACCAGAGCTGGAAGCCACAGTGACCCTGGTTACTCTTCCCTCTGGGAAATGGGGACAAGTCACTTCCCTTCCCAGCTGCCAGAGAGCAAGGGAAGCAAGTGCTGTGTGCATACCTCGCTATGAAGATGCAGAGCAGATACACCTGATCAGGTCCTGCCAGGAGCATGACAACACTGAGAGCCAGCTTCAGGAAGAAAAGTCCTCGGACTACAGCATAAACACCCCAGCGGCGGCAGAGGGACAGGAAGTAGAGGTTGTTGAGATGGGGGGCAATGTAGGAAACACCTGAATAGAGACAGCAGCACAGAAGCTTGAGAGAGTTTTAGTATCCACTATCCCCCCAGGACCCATACCAAGAGAGGATAAAGCTTGCCAACATGGGAGGACAGGTGATGCAGAATACCTAACCACCACCACCACCCCCCCTACACACACACACACACACACACAGAGAGAAAGCAGGGGTGCTGGTAGCAGATGCATTCAATTGTTTTTGTGGCACAGCACATACACTTCCTATAGAGGGAGGCCCTCTTCACCAAACTCAAGCAAGAGTTTTTGCCCAGTGTCATACACAGGCTGGGATTCTGTCTTGGAGCAGCAATGAGACTTGGACAGTGTGACCAGAACTGGCCCGCACAAAAACTTCCCAGGGTGACAACAGCCCTACAGGATGTCTGCCACAGACCTGAGGCAGTCTGGATGCACTCCATATGCCATAGAGAGGCACTAAATTAGGAGCTGTGCTCCCTGCTCATCTTTGAGCTGTATCTGCAGACATGTCGTACTGAGAACAAAATCTATGTGGAGTTGCAGAGTCTAGGCAGGATCCAGCACCTCACGCTCTCCACCACTAGAAAAAGACTCCACATTAGTTTTATTGTGCCCAGGAAAGAAGACTCAAAAGTGCCAAGGAAGCTTATGAGGTGTATGCATGTGTGAATCTTACAGCCCAAATACCTGTTTGTGAGCACGCTTCTCCCCAGCTGAATTTTACAAAGAGACAATCCAGACTCAGGCCAGACCCTAACTCAGCTGTTCCCTCCAGTCCCTTCTGAGACTCACCAAGGAGGAAGGATCCAGTAGATACAGAGATCTGGTCTGACAGCAGGTGCTCCAGGAACAGGGGGAAGAAGTTGCTGTTAAAGTGGCAATGAAAAACCTGTGAAAGCAGTGCACAAACAAACTGATAAGCAGCAACAGTAGTAAGACTGAACAAAAAAAGCTAACAGCCTCCTAGACTCTCATCTTAAGAGATGAGCCTTATGCCAAAGTATCACGCAGGATGGGCCCCAAGTACTTTAGCAGAGCAAGAGCTTGGCTATGGAGGTTATGGCATGGTAGGCTTTGAGACCACAAGGCTGCCTGGGGTCAATACCACATCCCAGCTGCTGAAGCATTCCTCACTAGCAAGCTCACAGAGCACACATGCAGTACACAGCACTGATGGGGCAAGCAACAGCAAGGAGGCGACGACAGTGGCCACCTTGCTGGAGAAGGAGGCAGTGGCACAGCAAGTGGGAGCAGCAGCCAAGAGGGAGACCATAAGAAGGCTATAAGGCCCAAACACAAAGATGCAAACCAGCATTAAGAGCTTGCCTGAGGGGAACCGATTACCCATGGGGAGATGGAGCTCTGAGTTCAGCACATTAAGCTCAGGAAAGCTGGGCAGGCTGACAGCATTTGGTAGTAATCGATGAAGAGAATGAAAAATAGAAATTGCAAAAGCCAGATGGGAGGTAGATCCAGCTGGATGTAGTGAGAACACCGACATGAGCCTCGGGAAAGCCAAGCCAGCCAACTGTAGTCTGAACTCTTCCCATCACAAGCCGGGCCTGGTGTTTCTGCATCCCAGATGGGCTGTGCAGAGCTCAACCAGTCCCCTGTAACTGAGCCTGCACTGCAGAGGAGGGAGCACCACACAAATGTGACCTGAGGACAGTTCCTGAACAAGCAGAGATAATGGCTACCAGGTAGCTGATGGATTATACTGTGCAAGGGCAGGAGGCTCTGAAAGCAAGCAGACATCAGAAACTCCCCGTCCTTCCTGGAAAGCTGGCATGCATTTGAATCACCCAACAGCCATAACCAGTCTTCATCCTCCAAATCCCAGCACGTCACCACTGCACCTACCTGGATTAGATTCATGCAGACAAACCAGAGGAAGTTGCGATGCCGAGAGAGCTGCTGGAGATACTCAGCCAGGGTGATCCTCTTCTCCTGGGGAACAGAGGGTTTCTCAATGTATAGCCTACAGTGAGAAAGATGAGAGGAAGTAAAAAAAAAAAAAAACAAAAAAACAAAACACTAAAATTCACAGCTGTGAATCCTTTACCACAAGCATAGAAAAGCCTCTGTGGAGATGCAGAGCTGTCCCTCCTCAGCTCTCATTCAAACCTTCCCTCTCCTTGGACCAAAACAGCAGAGTCCACAACAATGTGAGGACAACACTCTAGAGATCTTCCAAATAACATTAAATCCTACAATTTCTGTTGATAAAAGCATTTGTGCATCAGCCACTACACTCCTACTCCAGATCCCTGCAGTTAGCTCACCTGGCAGATCTCATCAGGATCTGCTGTGTTAGCAGAACACAGTGCTAGTCTCTTGTTATAAGCTACAAGTGAGGCAGCCCAAAGAAAAGCAAAGGAGCTGAACTAAGTCATGATGCAGCTGGTTTCAGCAATATAACCAGGCAGGCAAAGTGAGCAAGAAGGTAAGAGGTATCTGCTTGTCCTACTCCACAGGAAATGGGCATTGAAGTGGTCTCATGCTCAAGCAGGAATACTTTAATGATAAGCTGCTTCTGACATATTGCCACTCACAGGCCTCAGTGGGTGCTCTAGATATTAACTCATTTCATGTTCCAAACACTGGATAGACCACACAGCAGGTCAGGGCTCTGCCTCCAGTTTGGGCCGGTGGTGCCACAAGATAGTTTTGTCCTGTTTTCAGAGGGCCTTAGAAGCCAAAGTGACCTCAGCCAGAGGTGATTCTGAAAACTGTAGCAACAGACAAGAACCACAGATAAATAATAATGGTCTGCCTTGCCCTGGATCTTCCTACAGTTTGCTGCAGTACATAACAGGACTCTAAAGACGTAAGTTAAGCCTTCATCACCTGCTGGAGAATTGATGACACGTACTCTTTTAAGGTTGATTCCTGGTCCCCTTTTGCCTTCCCATCAGTCTCGAATCGCAGGCGGAGCAGCTGTGTGGACAAGGTAAAGCCAACGATGGAGAAGGCAGCCAGCACGATGCAGAATATGCGAAAGGAAAAGAAGTCTTCCTTGTTCCATACTGCATATGACATGAAGACAGAGAGCGAGCCTATGGCACTGAAGAAGGAGCAGTAGAAGTTGAGGCTAGTCCTGTCTTTTGCTGAAACAGCCAAGTCTGCAAGCAAGGCATTGTGATGGAGGTCAACCATGGTGAGAAAGCTGTCATACATGCAAAGGCAGAGAAGGAACTGCAAACCAGGATGAGCCCAGGCAACCCAGAAAGCCAGAAAAGAGATGGCAAAGAGGGGGCCATTGTGGCTTAGTGCCCTGAGCCTCTTCAGAACTACTTCTGGGGAGGAAATCTCTGCTCCTGGCCTGTAACAGAAGACAAAAAGCTTTAGACTCTTGAACAAAACCGAGCACAATCATGCATCCTTTCTCTCTCAGAAAGCTGCTTATGATGCCCAGACATCAATACAGCTTTTGCTCATTGAACAAGTACCCACATCAGATAACTTCTCAGCTAGTCTGTGAACTCACAAAAAGTATGGGTGCAGGAAGCATGAAGGAAATATCTGGGGTTTTTTTCCCTCCTCTAGAGAGTAAGGAGCTCCCTGATAATTCAGGTGGTGCTGCGTTATTTCAACCAACACTTAAACCACTGTCACGAGATGCAGGAAGCCACACCATGATTGTCATTAAAAGCTTGAAGTAAGCACATGAGAAATGCTAATGGCCAACAGGTCCATAATGCAAAGAATTTGAGAACAACTTTGAGGCACCCCAGGTGGAAATAATTATCCTTTCCCACCACCAAGCTTATTTTTTTTATTTAGAACATAACTTACTGCTGTGTACTAAGGAACACCCTGTCACTCAGCCAGCCAAACAGAGGGTCATTGAGGCTGTTCCAGATCAGAAACACCGTCTAGGAAAGAAACAGAACAGTGAAACAAACCACAAGACAGCTCCTGGAGAGATGCACTTCTGTTACTGAATTGAGCAGTGCTGAGTTTGCACAGTGAACAGAGCACAGGAACCTCTCGTGCACCTCCTCTGCACCATCACCACTGTTTAATTCCCCTGTGACAACAGCCACTATCAGAGCAAACCCAGTGGTTTTTCACACCAGTAAAACACTCCAATGTACCCATAGGAACAAAGTCCCCAGGTTTCCTATCCCAGCTTGTTTTCTGTTTATGTAAGCAGGAAAAACTGCAAAGCCCAGATTAGCACTCAGAGGACTCCCTTGTTTCCTTTTCAAAGAAGAATGCAACTATCACAACAAACGCCCTGCACACAACAAGAACCAGTCTGAGCTTCAGAGAGCATTACAAGAGTAGGAATCCATGCAAAAGACTAACCTCTCCTATCCAAAAGGACAGTTTATCAATCTTGTAAACAGAGACAAAGGTGTCCACGTAGTAAAGGAGAAATACATTGTGCAAAATGGAAACAAACAGCGAACAGGACCCATAGATCACTGCAGTGGGCAGATGGAAGAGACAAGCCAGCAGCCGCAACCCCATGACGATGGGGTCAGCATCCAACTCCACGGATCACCTCCATTTCAGATGGCATGTCTTCTCACAACACCTGCTACATCTTTGCTGGGGCCAATCCATCGTTGCTCCTGTAAAAGAGGAAAAAAGAAATAAGCAATACAGATTCAATTTATTACATGAACTTAGTTGAATGAAATTAATTGATAAATCTTTGCCAGCACAGATCAGAATTAGTGTTGCTTTGAGGAGTTGTTCAAAAGTGGATTGGATGGGATTTATGAATGCAGCTGTCTGCTGCACTAAAGCTGTCCCATTAAGCTGAGGCCAGGCTCAGGGTGCAGCTGTCTCTTTGTGAGCACACTGTCCCTGCCCTGTCCTTTATACTTTAATGTTCTTTGTCAGCTGATTAGTTCCTTCCATCTCTTTAAAGGCAAGGTTGCAGGAACAATCAAGCTACGTGGCACAAACAAAGCAGCCTTCAGAAAACAGACCTGGCCACTGACGTTTTTAGGTACCGTGTAAATTTTCAGCCAAATAAAAGTGACAACAGCTCTGATGTAATCGCACACATGCATGCTGCTGTCCCCAGGCAGTCACAGCTGACTGCACCTGGACTCACTCAGACAGGAGGTATTTATGGCAAGTAGCATTGCTGCTTTGTGGTAGGAAGAGACACAATCAGAATCTGATGGCACACGGCAGACACGGTGCCATCATGCAACAAGGGCTACCCAAAGTCAAGTAGCAGCTGTCCAGCACATCTTGGGACACCCTGAATGTTGAAGCTGAAATAGAGATGCTTCAGCTAGGCAGCAATATGTATGGAAGCAAAGCAAGTGGAAACAGTAGTCACGTCCTGGAAGAAGCCACTGTATGTTCACAAAAGGCTGAGGCAGGAGGGGAAGGGAGGGAAGGACTGCTCAGCCAGCACCAGCCACAGCTCATGGCTAGGAAGCCCATCCCCACAGCAGGACATCTTCCCATGACAGAGGCCCATGCTCTTCAGACTGAGCCCCCTCTCACACTCCAGCTGCTACAGACCTAAGGCAAAACATAGGACACCTCTTTGGATGGATGCATTTAGTATCTGGTGAGAAGTGAAGGGCTCTTAAATCAGCGTCAGTCAGCTTCCCAGCCTGGGCTATCCCAAAAAGCTCCGTTCACATGACAGGTGACAACAGGGTCGCTGCCTCAATGCTGCCAGAAGCAAAATAAAGGAGCTGATGACCCTTGCAACTGCCAATGCAGCCCTCCAGAGCCAAGCACCCTGTTCAGACACATCACAGAACTGTTTCACAACGCAGCGTGTCTGGAACAGGAAATGACGCACCAAGTCAATCCTCTGGGCTTGCAACATCAGCCACAGCAAGCCCATGCAGAAACAGCAGATCAAGGGAAGAACAGCTGGGTATGAAAACTGATGAAACTCCAGTTCCATTCAAGCATTTCCCAGAAGCCATGAGTCTGACCACTTCTAGGCAAGATTAGAAAAACAAAAGATATCTGTCTGCTCTGCTCGGTCCAAGGAATTCCTCATAATTAGCCCAGCAGGAGCAGGCACAGCAGTTGTTCCAATCAATTACATCACTAGATTGAAACGGCACATCAACCCTGCTAAAGTGACAGACTCAATTGGATCCAACTGCAGAGCTCTCATGGGACTAAGCCATCACACCACATCCCACCACACCAAAACCCACAGCCAGATAAAAGGATGACGCTGCTCCAGAGGGACTTCAGCCAGACAATGAACAGTTATAGGTGTAATTAAAGACAGACATGCTGACGAGCATCAAAAGGAAGTTGCATTCCATATGGTCATGAATTGAAAAGGAATCAAGAATTTGTGATGGATAAAGGTTAAGAAGAACAGAGCTGGGGCAGCAGACCCACCCGTAAGCCCTGTGCCTCTCACCACAAACTTTCTGCAGGGGACTGGCTCAAGGGCACGTCATGCCAGCATGTTCTGGGCACCTGCAAGAACAGGATTGAGCACAAGGCACATAACATCATTTTGGACTGTATGAAAACTCAGTGTGCCCAGATCTCTAGCACTGTATGCATATCTAAGCCAGCTATGAGGTTACTGCAGAGAGGAGAGCAGAAGAGGCCAATTGAAGTGATGCAGCAGCCACTGCTGGAGGAAAGACTAAACAGCTGGGAGCCATCAAAGCAGGGTCAAAAAGCTCAGGACACAGAGTCCCAAGCAGAGTGGGTAGAGGGAAAGTGGAACAGATCTGTGCCAGGATAAAGTAATTAGCAGGAAATCAGTTTTGAGTACCTGGAAATACTGGCAGGTACCAAATGTCTGAGATGTGCTGTCAAGTGAGGTTGCAGGGGTGGGTGGCAAGTTGAAAGGATTAGACAAATTCTTGGAAAACAGCTGTATGCAATACATGGAAGGAAACAGTCAGGGAAATCCCCTCTAGCAACCTTCATGTGAGAACTGTGCATGCTGGTGGTGCCCCAGCACACCTCGTGCACACCCAGGAGACTCACAAAGTAACAGCAGGGAGCTGCTCTGCAGTCACACCAGAACTACAGGGAAACGAACACCCAGAGCTGAGCCTGAGCTCCTCACTGGTCAGCCCTGAAAAGTTCTCTCTCTCTTCTACTTCCACACTTACAGAAGTGATTAGCTGCTTTGTTGCTGGGACAGAGGCAGGGCTAAAGGATATGACAAACCTGCTAAAAGCTCAAGTGCTACTGACAGCGAGCGGTACATCAGATCCAGCACGGCCAGCTCTGATGGCACAGCCATTACCTGCACACTAACATGGACTCGACTTTGCTACTCGAATCCTGTCTGAAAGCAAAGCCAGGCTCAGTACTTGCACTGCACTCCGCACACATCCCATCTGAATGGCACTTCACTGAGCACAAGCTGCACGCACCACAGCTGCTCAAGTTTCCAGAGACACCTTGTTTTCTCATCGGTACCATGCAGTGCTGTTTGAAAAAGGTTACATTCCACTTCTTCTCGTCCTTTTCCCCAGTAACTCCCCCACAGATGTGCAACCCCCACAGCCAGCTGACATGTGTAAGTCATTTCACTTTGTTGAGATAGTTGTTAAAGCTTTTTTTTTTTTAAACTCCCTCATCTGAAAACATGCAGATGAAAAGAAACAAATTACAGTAGCCATAAAAAAGCAGATTTTGTCCCTACATCCAAAGCACTGTGTTATTTAAGCTTGCCACAGTGGTATTTTCATAACTTTTTTCCTTGGGGCAGAGCATTAGTCATGGAGTATTTCAGAACTTTTCAGAATTAGGCTTTAAGAAGTAAGGGGGAAAGGAGTTGCAAGAGGGAGTAATAATGCACAGCCATAAAGGAACAAGCTCGTAAATTAGAAAGCAACCAGCCTTTACTTCAGAACGCTTCCACCTCCGCATCTGACATCTGGCATTGCTCCTGCCAGTGACGTCTGCAGATCTTATCTTTTTTGAGGAGGATGTTTGAACACCATCTACCAGGAAAGCATTTGTTTGAGCGTGCTGACAAAGGGCAGCTGGAAACACATTGCAGTTTGGGGCTGTTACATCTGTTTTAGCTTCCTAGTCAGTTCACAGCTGGGTTCACAAGCTATTGTGCCCCACCACAACAGCAACCCTTGGGCTTGGAACAGACCAGCTCCAGCACTGGAGCCACACATGCCACACCTGAAGCCACTTGTACTGAGTTGGCAGCAGAACCATGCATGGGCATCTTGGCCCAGCCCAGTCTTTGAAGCAGGGCCAGACAATTCCTGTACACTGAAGTAGCCATCTGCAGACCTGACCACAGCAACAGCAAGACTTTCCAATGCATTCTCCACTATGTGAGCAATACAGGAATATAGTAAATATCTCAATAAGCCTGCCCTTGCTCCAGCAGTCACCACAGTGCCTCTGCTGCATATTCTGGAGTTTGGGAGGCTTACTAGCTAAGACCAGCTCTATCTTTCCACACCCACAACACAAAAGACCCTCGGATGGGATAAGCAACTCCAGGGGGACTATTTCTAGATATTCCTTAAGGTCAGACATGCCAGGGTTGCTGCTGCTGGTGGTGGTCCAACCCCATTCCCAAAGAAGCCAGGCTGGAACCAGAATGATGAAGGAGCTGCTGCTCCCTGCCCTGATACTGCACAGCATCAGGTACATTAACTCCTTCCAGGCCCCCAGGATGAAAGGTGACACCTTCATCCAGAAGCAGCACAGTTATGGACTTCTTCACCTGGACAGGATGACCAGCCAGTGACAAGTTCTTTCGGTGAGCACTGACCTCAGGTCCCCTGTTACAGGTGGGTCTATCTGCAACACCAGTTTGTCAGCGGCACTTCTAGAATTTTAATAACTTGTTTCCTCAGATAATCCACTTGCTAGAAGTGGGTCTCTATGGGGCACAAAATACTGTGATATGTAGAACCAACCAACAACAGACTCCTAACAGCCTGGTATCAAAGGGTAAAGCAATGAAGCCACAAATTCACCACCTCCTGGGCCTGACAAGGAAACTCACCACTCTGATGAGCCCCGTGGGGGTGTTTCCCAGCACTATTTACCAATTCAACAATGACAGATAACATCACACACAGTTTGGACAACACCCTTCTTGTTACAGGCAATTGTGTGCCTCCATCAGATGCTTCCATCCCTCCTTCTGAGTTCATGCATGTAAACAGAACGACCCTGCAGACAATAATTAGATAATTAACATCTCAAACCAGCTGGTAGTTCCAGCAGCACCGTGTTCAAGCAGAGAACTGTAGAATCATTAAGGTTGGAAAGACCACTAAGGACATCCAGTCCAACCATCAGCCCACCCCCCCGCGGGCGCTATAACCACATCCCTCGGTGCCACACCAACCCTTTTCCGGACGGTGACCCCGGCCACAGCTCATCTCCCCCGCAGCTCCCGGAGAGGCCGAGCGAGGCCCGGCCGCGTTGCAAAGCACAGGCCAAGAAACGAGACGTGAGAACCCCCAGCTCCACTGCAAACGAGCACGCACCGGGCCGGGGTCGAGCCAGGGGCTGCACGGCACGGCACCACTCCCCACCCCACAGCCACCCCCCACTCCCGCCTACCTGCGCTCGGTACCGGCGCCGCCCCACCGAACCGCACACCCACGCATGCGCACCCAGCAGCTCCTCGACCCCACCCCGACGCCATCTTGTGCCCTGGCGAACGAAGCCACCCCTCCCGCCACCGCCATCTTGTTCGAGGGCAGCTCGAGGAAGGGGAGTGGGAAATGACCGCCTCGCTGCTGCATTTGCGTTAGCCCCTCCCCGGAGGTGGCTTCCACGGTGGGACGGGCTCCGTAGGGCCCTTCTAGCCAGGCACGCTGTTTGCTCTATGTCTGCTCGGAACGCGGCGTGCCTGGCCTCCAGTCGCCATGGAAACGGCGAGCTCTGGCCTGAGTGCGTCCTTCCTATCGCCTTCGTCATCAGCTGCATAGGAACACCTTCCAACGTTCGTTTTACATTGCGTTGGCCAGAGCATAAGAGAAAAAGAGTCTGCAATTGTCTTCTACAATTCCAGATCAACTTTGAGCACTTTCTCTGGAGCCGGAGGTGTAACATTGCCTTGGCCTCTCCTTGCAGCCCTTGCTCTGACCCAGCACTGTTTTCTACGAAACAGAGACAGGACCCCAGTCTCTGCTTTCAGAAGCACCACCGCACCCTGTTACTTCCTGCTGCTCTTGTACAGTAGGATTACCAGCAGCTTCCTAACCGCACGGCTTTTATAAACTCGTGGAAGCTGGCAGTTAGCTGCGGTTCTTGTAACTAAGGGAGGGGCATGGAGGCGCTCAGCCCAGCTGCAGCCCGTGAAGGCAGCACAGGTGCTCGAGATTGGCCCGCAGGACAGCAGAGGTACGAACGTGTGCTGAGCCCTGGCTCTCCATTTTCTACCTATAGAGGTCTTCCCTTAAAGCTGTGTGCCTCCTGTTAGCTTTAGCAGCCCCGTGGCTTCCTTTTGTTCCTCACCTGGGCATGCAGTGTGGGAGGAGGGCAAGTGCTTCAACCCTGGCTACGGCTGCGTGCTTCAGCAAGGTGTGGTGCTGTGCCTGAGTCCTCTACCTGGTGTGTCACAGAGTGTGCTGCTAAGAGGAGGCTGCAGGAGGGAAGCTGCCTTCCCCAGGTCAGGTTATCCTGCTCTTCCTGGCTCTTGATTCAAGCAAAGGCATCATCTTGGCTGGTTTTTTTTTCCCTGAGGGAGTGAGTACACTCAGAATCTCATTTCTGCACTTATCTGTATACTAAAGACTTCAGTATGTTGTTGTGGCAAAACAGTACTGCTGCTATGAGCATACAAGTGAGCAGGTCAGAGCTTTGTTTGCCTTTCATTTCCCTTTCACTTCTGTGTGCCCTCTGCTCTCTAATAGAAGCAAGTCCATGTGCAGTGGTACAGCTGGCTTGGGGATGTTGATTTATGGTACTGCTCCAGCCTGTAACTTTCTGAGTACCTCCTGGTTGTGGAAGATGCTACTTTAAGTTATTGTAGCGATAGGATATGAGCCCTTCAGTTAAGGAAAGTAACATAGATCTCTCTGAATGTTTGTATTCTTGCAAACAGGGCTGCGTTTTCTCTTCCATTTAAAAAAAAAAAAAAAAAAAAAAAAAATCAGTAGCGCTACTTGTAAACTGTGTTCTGGTTGTCCAAAGGCTTACAACAGGGAGTTAGAAAAGGTGTATGTATATTCTGTAGAACCCAAGGTCAGCAGAAGCTGTAGCTGTTTGCCCTAAGGGTGCAATAACAGCAGTATTCCCACAGCTAACTTTATCTCAGAAGCTTGAAGTTAAGCTAGAAACATATCATGGGTGTCTGAAAACATCTTTCTGTAAGAGAAACTTGTTTTATGAGCTAAAAGAATGACATGTTGTACAACTCCAAATTCCGGAGATAATCTGTTTCTCTCCCTGTCTGGGCACTGATGCTATGGAGGGTCCATTACTGTGAGTTTCTCTTTCCTTCTGTCTCAACAATGCTACTCCTACGTAGGAAGCAGGGAATGCAATACCAAGTGCAGTCAATACACACATAGCTCAAGTGCAAGTGGCTTGCTGTGGTTGGTTGCTAGAATGCAGCAGCAGAGACCTACTGTGAGCATGTAGTCACTCTGGAGAAACAGACTCAGGCCTTTGTAGCAAGCCAGAAGGCTCCCCTAAGAAGACTTATAGGGTAAAATCTCATAATCAAACAGCTGAGAGAGCAGGATGGTGCAAAAGTACAAAGAAAAGTGTTTAAAGCACATTGCTCTGCTATGCAAACTGTTTACGTACAATAAAGAGGTTCTGTAAGTAACTGGAGCTAGGAAAGGGAGCCAAGGCTGAAGCTGAAAGATTTGTTTTGCTGTATGTGAAGACAACAGCTGTGGTTGGATAATTACAGGGGAGTCTGAAGAAACTCTTAGAGGGCAGAACCTTGAAAGGCCAACCAGACCATATCAGTAATGCCATATAAGGCTGAGATTGCCTAGGTAACGGTATCAGGAGGAGTAGGCTTGGTTATGGATGTAGCAACACTGAGACCAATGGGGAAGGAGTGCTTAGGGGTGGATTGATTGTTTGGGAGGAGATCTTCTGGAGGAGCGGAGGCATGAGCAGGGCAAAAATGTGAGTACTGAAATGAGAGAAACTGGATCTTAGACGAAAGAACTAAGGAAGGTAGGATTGGCTAAATGCAGGAATGCAGACACCTATGAATGGTGGAAGAGCCTGAGGACCCAAACCTGCTAGGATGAAGAAATAGCCCAGCTCCTTGAACAGCCTGTTGGACTCAGTCAGGCCCCAGTCGGCAAGATTTGGTGTGGGAGGGCAGAGCAAAGGAGTGATGGTGGGAGGGAAGGGAGGTGCACCTGTAATTCAGTGTCTGTAGTATGTGGTTTGTTAAAGCTTCTGATAAAGTCTTTAGTTGTGCACAGGACGATACAAATAACAAAGAGTTACTGGTAGTGTGTTGATGAGGTTATTGATTCTTCAACTGACTTATTGGAGTGAGCAATCCGTAAAAGTCAGTCCATTGGATCAGTTTATTGGCACTGTAATCTAAATGAGGAGAGCTACCTGTAGAAGGGACAGCAAGGGGCTCATCCAGGATCTCTCAGCTTGGAAGCTTGAACTAACTGATGTTGAGACCTTCTATCTGAAGAGGTGTGCGGATGAAGGAGATGGGCAGCAAACGAACTTTATGCAATGAACTTTGGGAGGAGGAGGAGGAGGATGGTGTGCTGTGTGCCAGCTGCTCTTTAACCTGGAGGGGACCCTTGGGACCAAGAATGCAATGAAGTGCAGATTAAAGAAAGCAGTGCTTGAAAGCAGCTTTTAGAAACAGGGCTGCCTCTGGGAGAGGGTTTGGGTAAGAAACTGGTGGCTTCTAGGAAGGCAGGCTGGGATCCTGAGATGTGAAGAGACCTGAACTCAGCTGAGGAAAATGGCTTTGATGCCAAAGGTGCCTACAGGGAAGGTGAAGCTGCTGGTGGGACTTATAGCCACCCAGAAACCAAGCCATGGGGAAAGGAGCTGTGCAGAAGGAGAAGTGGGTTGGTGTGTGTGTGTGTGTGTGTGGAGGGATGAATGGCAGTAGTGTTTAGGACTGCTCTGGTTGTAAGCAGAGCTGACTGGGAGCTCTGCTGGTGCAACCCTGAAGTGTGGCTTGCTTCTTCTAGTGCTGGCAGTACAGCTGTTCTGACACTGTTATCCAGCAGCTGCAGCAAGAGGAGGAGGAAGGGGGTGGCTGCTCCAAACCTCCCTTAGCCTGCAGTCAGCTGCCTTTTGACTGCTAGCATGGGCAGAGGTATGCAAGGGAGTGGCTCTTGTATCATCGGAGTCAAGAAGAGGCTTGCTGTGCAGTGACGAGGACTTTTCCTGATGCTTTGATCTCATATGGAGCCTGGGCTTTGCACAGACTCCAGATGGCCAGATCTATACTAGATTTCAGCGTTTCTTGGAATGCTGCTCTGAACAGCTGAAACAGATCTGCTTCCTCTTCAGAAGGTCTTTGCAAGGGATGACCAACATCTTCACTGCTATTGCCATGGCCGCCAGCACCAGCTGGAGCCCTCTTTGTGGTGCAGCCCTCTTTCTGGTCAGAACTCAGAGGAATCTTCTGCCTTGTTGCCTGTCCTGCAGACAAGGTGAAGGTGTCTGCTGCCTTCCAGCTTGGAAAATGAGATAAGGAGGGGCTGCAGCAATACCCACCTCCTTGAACCCAGATTCCAGTAAAATATCCTGATCAGGTCCTCAGAACAAACGTGCAAAACTGCCTGAACTGGTGGGTTTCTCCTGATTCTAGTAATAATGTCACATCTAATCTTTCAAACCTTTTCCACTCTGTAGATCTACTGCTCTCTGGGGGAAACGTTAGGCTTTCATTCCAAGTACCTGTGTGTCTCTGCAAAGCCCTTTCATGCCTGGCGGCTGTTCTCAGACTGCTTTCAGTATCAATTCTCTTCCTTCCCACATCACTGCCAGATACTACAGGGGAGTGTGTCAAACAGCCTCACCCCTCTTCTGAGAAGTGAAGGCTGTGTTCTCCTGCCCCACCAAGTTTCCGTCCAGAAATATCTTACAGTAATTGGTGTGGAGGGGCACTGCGTAACAGCTGCCTGGAGGCTGATTGCTGCTACATGCACTGTGGCTTTATAGGAAATGTGTTGTGCATATTTCTGCATGCCCACATGATATCCAGGGCACAAGCTTGAAGCAGCAAGCTCCTCCTGAGTTGCCTGCTTGGTTTCAGCTGCTGCGCTGCATCAGCTGGGGTGCCTGCCTCCCCTGCTGCACCAAATTCCTTTCAAGATGCTACAAGAGTTCATCTCTTCCAGAAGTACATCTTCGTGATGCCGCAGGGATGATGTGGGAACCTCTTGGGAAAGTATTTACTGCCCCTTGGAGGGCTTTGCTGGAACCATGCGGGTTTACTGTTGTCTTGGAGAGTGTAGAAAAAACCTGTGATGCTGTTTTTTTTCCTCTTGGGAAAAGGGGCAAAATATGAAAGTGCTTACAGGATGAAGAAAGCGTGGGAATTTGTGCTCCTAGTTAAAAATTAAGACCCAGAAGAGCCAGCTTGCCTGCTCTGTACCAAGCTGTTGTGCTTTACTGGAATTCCTGTGTTGCTGCCAGGCACGTCTGGCTGAGTGAGAGCATTCCCTCTGGGAAGATATCCAAGTGCCCTGTCCTGCCAACTGGTCCTGCTGATGGAGGAGCCAAGTGTTGCAATGTGCTGCATGGGCTCTGTGCTGCTTCCTCTCCTTTCTTTCTGACTAAGAAGCACCCAAGAGGCCTGTCCTGGAGTAAGATTTTCTTCTGAGACCTTGACCAGAGAGAGTGATCTTTTCTGGCAGGCGGGAGAAGGAAATGACAAGGGAAAAATAAGACGACTCATTGCTTTAATCCTTTCTCACAAGCTATTTCTAGCTACCAGGATAAGCATGTGAGACTGTCACCAGAGCTTTGGAGTGCAAATCTGAGCCCACTTGCTGGGTGCACTGTTCCTCTGGGCAGGAACAAGCTGCTATGATCACCCTCGAGTGGAAAAAACCAAGCATGCTGGGATGCTGAATTGATCTTGACACTTGGGCAGAGTGGGTCTTTTGTAGGGACAGGGCAGAGCTGCCCATCCTGGGGTGCTGGGGAGATGGGGATTGCTCTGCCCCTGCTGCCTGGAGCTGTGCTCAGTCTGAAAGCAAAGTGCCTGCTGCACCTGTGTGCATTGATGTGCACCGTGCTCAGGTCCTGGTGCATGCTAACATGCATGGCTCTGTTGGCTGGGAGCACGTAGGCAACCTTCACTTGTCTATTTGAAATTAATGAGTAGGTTTGATGGTAATGTCTCTTTTCCAGAGACACTGAAGCTTCCTTTAAGTTTTCTCACTTTTTTTTTTTTCTCCCAAGCAAGGCTTCTGTGACTTTGCCAGATGGCAAAGATTTTGCAGAGTCTGCTCAAAAATATAGAGATTAACTGGAAATAACTTACGACTTCTTCATCCTCTTGGTTAGGGGAAAATGTTGCTCTTACTGTGCTCATCCCTGTACATTTGGGGGATGCCTCAGAGAAGTGGTGACAGATCTGTGGATTTTTTTTTTTATTTTTTTATTTTATTTTTTTGGTGAAGTGGAGAGGAGATCAAGGCAGGAAGAAAGCCAGAATGGTCTGAAAGTTGGGGTGCTGGAACAGCTGAGGACAAAAAGCAGCTGAAGGGAATCTCCTGATCTGCCTTGATGAAAGCAACCTGCAGACATGCTACAGATGCTCCTGTGGTGGTACAGTGGCACAACCTCTATGTTGGTCAGTGCTGCTGTCAGGCTCGCTTCTCTCAGAGGCCGTGCAGTCCGGCATGGGTTTGACTGTGTTCCTCGGGTTTCTACAACTCGCACGGTTGTGTTTTCTTGTACCCCAGAATCAAGAAGCCGAACAGCTCCCTGAATTCAAGCGAGCTTTGGTAACAGTGAAATTCTGCTGTGGGGAGTGCCCAGCAAAGCCATAGGCTTCTCTGGTGCTAGGAGGTAACTGCTGCTGCTACAAACACAGAAATGCCGCAGGCCGGTAGGGCCGTTCAGTGTTATTAGTGGTTGATTCATCACCTGTAGCAAGTAACTGTGTAACACAGCAGTGAAACAGTTTTCTCCGCACTTGAGCTACCAAGCATTCTGTGGCTCTGTACTGCGAATGTTTTGCAATTTCCCCGTTGTGGCTCTGCCTGGGTCAGCTGGCACTGAAGCAAGCTTTGCTCGGCAGACCAAGTATTTTGGAAGCTGTGGTGTTGTGTTGGGCTCTTTGAGCTGCACCAGGAGTTGTTGGAGTCAGCTCTGGCAAAGCCGGGAAGAGTCGGAAGTAGGGCGCTCTCTCCAAACCCAGAGAGTGGTTGTGTTCATCTGGCTGCGACCTTCTCGGGAACCTTCTCATTCAGCTCCAGCTAAGTGGGGCTGAAGCCTCTTCTAGCAAGGTCAGAAGAGCTGGAAGGGCTCGAAGGGGGAAGAACCTTGTTTCTTGCTGCTACCTTTCTTACTGGTTTGTTCCTTGTTGCTTCCTGCAGGTGACTGCAGCTCCTGGGCGCAGCAGTGCCAGCCCCTCCACACCTCCCCTGCGCTAGCAGGAAGCTGGTGAGCGCTGCTGGCTGCTCCTGGCTCAGGAGTAGAGAGCTGAGCCCAGCTTGCCCTTTCATGCTTAGGACCTCCAAACCCCAGGGAACAGGCCTGAGGGTTCTACTGAGGTTCTGCAGAGCTTGACACAAACGTGAAGGAAGGGAACAGGTAGCAGCCTGAAGAGACAGGTCAGCCTTCTTGCCTTTCCTTTCTCCCACCACTGCTCCTGAAGAGCAGAGGAGAGAGGTGCATGCTGTTGGGTGCTTCCTTCCCGCAGTTAATGCTTTCCCAACAATGGAAGTAGAAACAGCGAAGAGGAAGAGGAGGGATGGATAGGGGCTGGACCCCTCTTCCAGGGAGTGCTACTTAAATTCATATTTCAGTTTTCAGCACCTGGCTTTTGGTGCCTTCTGGCTACAGGTGGTCTAGCCTTCCCTGAAGTCTTACTTGCTCAACTTCCCTATGAACGTGGGAGAATTTTGGGCAGGCTGGCACTGGTTCTGAGTGCACTTGATCTGTTGTATTCTCACTCAGCTCTATAGGGTACAGCACGACTTTGGTCCAGCTGTGTTTTCTAAGCCAGCCTCTGGAAACTGGAGCAGCATGAGGGTCAATGTGAGCAATATACACTGATGCAATGGTGAGATGAGCCACATTTTCAGCCCCTGAGGGTGTGAGGCTGCAGACAGGCTGGAGCAGGAACAGGACAGCACTGGGTTGCTGTGGAGCAGAGCTATTGACAGCCCCTGCAACTTGCCCAGGCAGCTTTGCAGGTTCCCCTGGGGCTGGAGCACTCTTTGGGTTATGTCAGCTGTCAGCACCCTGCTCAGGGTGATCTGCTTCCAGGGATATGTCCTCAAGTCTGTGGTTGGGCATGTGATTGCTGTGCTGGAGCTTTCTCATCTGCTCTCAGTCCCATCTTGTTTTCCCTGTTATCTCTTCAGTTTGCTTCTTTTTGTCAGCTGTCCTGCCTGTTGCCAGCACCATCTCACAGTGCTCAGGCTGCTTTTTGTGCAGGAGGCCCAGGAGCCTGGTGCCTGCTCTCCTCTTCCCAGACATCTACTGTGCTGGGTAAACCTCAGTCAAGGCAGATACAGGAGTTATTGTATTGAAGCAGCTTGAGCCTTTATTTTTAAAGGGCTATGACAAAGTACTGTAGACTTCTTTTCCTGTGTTCCTTTTTGGGGAGTTTGGCAGTTGTGGTGAGCTCTGGCTCCTGGGTTGCAGCTGTGTGAAAGGGGCAGAGCCTGGTCCAGGACTGCTCTGCTGTTCAGGGGCTGGGCTTTGGTTCTGCCCTGAGGCAAAAGCAGGCTTCAGCTAATGCTGATCGTGGGCTTCCGGGAACAGGAACACCTTGTGCTGGTTTAGAAAGGAAAAGCTGCCATTGTGTAGCACCCAGCATTGCTTCTAGCAATTTCCTGGGGGCTGTCAAACCTCCTGCTGGACTGGAGGAAAGCACTGAACAGAGGGATAAGTTTCATTTACCCTCTTGCCTCAGGTGAGAGTTGCTGGCATGTGGCAGCTCTGTAGTTAAGGGTGAAGGTTCTGAGCAGTGGGGGAAAAAAAACTTGTTGCTATGTGCATGGTCTCTCCCCGTCTGGCAGCAAGCTGTTTAAAACAAACACAAACCCTAAGCATGTTGTATGTGTGCATTCCCTTCCTGCTCTTGGGGGAGAGAATGAGTCATGGGAGGACATTGCTCAGTACCCTGGAGGGTGATCTGGTCCTCTGAGGGCAGGGTTGGGACAAATTGAGCTGTGGGCCGGAGTTCCTCAGGGTAAACGCACCCTTGAACATGAATGGTAGCCAGTGAGACCAAAGTGAAAAGCCTCTACATGAGGACTTGCCAGAGGAGTTGTGGATGTGGACACAGACCTACCTGTTTGTGTGATAACCTGCATGAATGGGGAGATCCTTTGATTAATCTGTTGGTTTGCCTACAGTGCAAGGTGCACCCCCCTATTCAGCTTGTTTTGGGAGCATGTAACAATGTAAAGTTTTTCTCTTCCACTCCTGTCCTCACAGCTGTTGAAACTCAGCAACTGCTCTGGCCAAGTATTCCTCGGGTAAAGCCCCAGCTCCTGTACCATGTACCAGCCCAGCTTTGTACCACGGGACTACTGTCCAGCCATGATCCCATCTCCTCACACCTACCTGCCACTGCGCCCTGCGAGAGCGGAAGACCCAAGCAGCTCCACGATGTTCCCTCCCATCTACATGCACAACTTCTACAGCCGCCCCATGACCTTTGTGATAGACAGAAGCAGCTACCCTGACTATGTGGGCAGTCAGGTGGAGTACCACCACTTGTACAGTGCTTCCAACCCCTACTTCCATCCGTACTATACCTGGCATTTACCCCCTGTGGTCCCTCTCCCACTGTATAATCCCTATGCAAACTACAATCCCTATGCTGCCTACCACAGGTCAGACCACTATCGAGACACGTGGCCAGATGGCTTCACCATGAGAGGGGAGCTTCAGTGGGGGAAGCTTGCAAAGGTGTTTGGACCAAGGAAAGACCTCCCAGAATTTGTGAAGGATGATCTCCGGAGGGTTTACGGCACCTACCCACGGACCAATGTCTCCATCACCTACCGGAAAGGGGAGTTCTTAGTCAAAGCGGACCCCAAGGTAGGAGAGCAGGAGTACACAGTGGAGAAAAATGTCATCCAGAGGGCTCTGACCCCCAGTGCCAGTGAAGCAGATGACAGCAGTGAGGACCGGAACAGGAAGAAGAAAAAGAAACTGAGACGTTGATGTAGTTGGTCACACAATAAACATGCTCTGCAGCTCCAGGGAGTCAGCTGGAAGCTAGGAAGCAGCTCAAGCAATGGGTGCCACTGCTCCCCATGGCTTTTAACTCCTCTGTCCCTCACAAGCTTATGGTAGCTTCTCCTGTTTGATGCACAATGCCCGTCCTGTGAAGAAACCACCTGGCACTTGTCTGTCTGTCAGATCAGCTCTTTGGTCCTGGTTTTGGAATCCACTGGTTTGGTTGGGTGGCCATGGGCTGGGAGGGGATTCCCAGAGAGCAGCCCCTGGTGAGATGGCCCTCTTCATACACTGTCCAGGGGGAGGTCCTGGGAGCTGGATCCCTTTCTGGCACTCACCTGAGGAGATAAAACTGGATTTCCTTCAAGTTGAAGGCAGTGCAAGTCCCAGAGGGGAGAGGGGTGCTCTGGAACTGTAAAGAATATCTGTGTATCATCACTGCTGTTTTATGGATGTAGCACTTATGTACTTATGGTGTGATGCCCGCACACAGCACTTTGCTGCACTCTGGCAGAAGATCTCCGTGTCCTGATCCTCTTACACTTGGTAACCTTGTGCTTGATCCTCCTGGCCATGTGTCCTGGCTGAAGTGGCTGCCTGAGGCTCTCTCCTGGGTCTGACCCAGCTCTGGCTGGGGGTGCTGCCTTGCTGCAGATAGCAGAGCTCTGTGTCCTGTGGCACCTCTGCAGCTGCTCTCCTGGGTCTGAGAATGACTTGCTTGTAAACCTGTGCTTTTTAAATGATTATAAATAAACAATTCAAAAAAGAATACAAATAGTTGTTTCTGCTTTTTAACTGTGAATGTCTCTCAACCTGTTCTGGAACCTTTCTACAAACTCAGGATTTTGACCTGCATGGTTTGCTCCCTTCAGGCGTAAGTCTCCTTGCCTTGATGGCTGGTAATTGAGCCCCACTCCCAACAGTGGGGTGCCCCAGAAGTGTAGCTCTTTTCCCCCTGTAATTTTCTTCCAACAGGCTGTATGGGAGATGAGCATCCCAATGGAAGGAAAGAAAGGAGTGCTCCATGTCAGCATGTGGATGGAGACAGCCTCTGAGAGTGCATATGGAGACCCTTGCTGGCTTTGAATTACTATAGAGAAAAAGCAAGTGGATTTTTTCTTTTTATTTAATGTAACTTCCATTTGTTTCTCTGAAATGGGTGAGCTCTGCTGCTACATGAAGCAGTGAAAGCTCTGAACCAGAAAAGCTGCTACAGAAACTTCAAGCTGCTGCTGCTCCCTAGCTGTGCTGTGAGCAGTGGGGCCTGCTGAGCGGGCAGAGGTTGGCTCTGCCGATGGCTGGCAGTTATCCCTTCTGAAGGGCAGCAGTTTAAGCAGTAATCCCAAAGCTTGCACTTCAGATCCTTGTGTGGCGATGCAGCAGTCAGATATGGTGCTGCAGGTTTTCTCCAGCATCACAGAGCTGGTGCAGGTGAGGCTGGGCTGTGTTAGGTGAGTTCCTGCAGCAGGTGCAGGCGGCACATCTAAGGGACAGAAGGGGAGCAGGGGGTTGCCTCCTGATGGTGGTCAGATGCTGCATGAATTGCCAGGATCTGCATCAGTTATCTGGGAGAGAGACATTTAGGATGTTTCTGCTGACAGTTTTGTAACATGGTGTAATGGAAATTGTTCCCCAAACTTGGCTAAAGCCTCCCAGAGTCATACTATGGACGGGTGGAAAGAGCCAGTTGTGTCCAGAAAAGCTTTCTATGGAATAATGCTGCTGATCTGTGTGAACACTTGGCAGGAGCACTGCCTGTCTCTGCTCCCACAGCCTGCCATGACCTGTCCTGCTGGGGACAGCCCAGGGAGCAGGCATGGCCCATGGCTTTAGCCTGGTCTGTTTGTCTTCTCCATGTTTTATTGGGTTACGCTGCCCGGAATCTGATTTCTAGGCACACCCAGGCTGCTGTGTTGACAATGAGTATTTTTAGCACAGGCTTACAACCATCAGGAGGCAGTAACGTTTATTTCCTTAAGTTCCATTCCACTTCCAGATGGAAGAACCATTTTATAGCAGGGCTTTTTAGCCCTTTGGGGAAGCCTGCAACAAATGACCGCTGCCTCGAGCAGCTCTGAGTGCGGGGCTTTCCGCTGTGGTCATAACTCACCTCCATCCCTGCTGGGATCTCTGTGTGTGTTTCTGCAGACACAGCACTCGGCTCCTCTCTCTTCCTGAAGGCTGGAGGCTTATTAGCTGCCCAACTGCAGAACTGAATCCATAGGGCATTTTCGGATGCTTTAACGCCTATGGAATTCAGTTCTCAAAGCCAAGCAGCCAGTCCTCGCCGACTTCCCACTGCCCCGTGCGGCTGGGTCTCCGTCTGCAAGGAGGAAAAAATAGCAAAGAGCTCACAGTGCCGATGACGCAGTGCAGGCAATGAGCTGACACAGATTTTGCACTGGGGAGCTGCTGCGAGGAGGGGGCTCTGGCACTGCTCTGCCCCAGGTGCAGCACAGGGAGCTGCAGCTTTATTTGGAAATGTTGCTGAAGTTGGCTCTTTTTTTTTTTTTTTTCCTAGTGCTTCCACATGTCACCCTGTCATTTGGAGCTGCTGCAGAGCTTCAGGTCAGCCCTGAGCTCTGCATTATGCTGGGAGAATTACTGCCTCTTGTAGATGTGGATGTTGGGAACAGGTGCCTTAGGAATTTTGTCTATGTACCTGCTTGCAGCTTGTGCTGCTGCTGATGCCACAGGTGGGCAGCGAAGGGGAAGACAAGGGGACCCTGGTGAGCAGCACCAAGCTGCTGCCAGCAGACGGGGCAGAGCCTGTCCTCACTAAATGACATTTGTTTTCAGCCCAACCAGGAGCTGGCAGCCGAATGCACGGGAGACATGTTTTGGCTCAGCTGTGGCTCAACGCAGTGCTGACGGCAGCAGCTCACGGTCACTGGGAAGGAGCACAGCTGGGAGGGTGCATGCGGGAGTCGAGCCCCCAGCTCTGACAGCTCAGCTTCGGGATGGGAAATGACACATGGCCTTGAAGCACCAGCAGAGATTTCAGTGAGGAAGCGCCCAGCAGGTTTTGGCACAAGGAGCAAGCTCTGCGGTGGCTAAGCAGCCTGCCTGGGCATCTATTTAAGTCTGCCTGCAGGGAACCCAAGTTCAACTGGGGCAGTGCAAATCCCCCATCCTGGCTGGGTGCCTTCTGCTGCCACTGTGTCGGTTGGGAGAGGTGGCTCAGGGCCCTGGCAATGCTCTTTCAGGCTGTCTCCGGCTCTCAGCCACTGTGAGCAGCCACTGCTTTGTGAGACTGAAAGGCAAAGGAGAGGGAAAAGCTTTCTCTAGGCTTCCACTGTGTGCTGATTTCCAAAGGAAAGGGAAGGGTTTCAGGCAGAAAAGCAGGAGGGAGGTCAGCCTTGACATGTCCTCCCTGTCATGTCCCAAGAGATGTCCCATCCCTCTCTGTGCAGTCTGTGGAAGCGATGGCCGTGGGGCCACACAGTATGCCTAGTGGTGTACTCTTACCTCTTACCTATCCTGTGCCCTGGCATGCCTGGATGGAGCAGGGCAAGCCCCAGCCAATCTGGTTTTGGCATCCTGACTGTGGGGCCTGGGCATCTCCCACAGTACTAGGGCAGTTTGCCCTGAGCATGGTGGGAAGCATGTGGGAACTGAAGCACGAACAGCTCCAGATGCTTCATTTTGCCTGTGGCTATTCCTGCAAGCTGCATCCCCACAGTGCAGCATCCCTGAGGCTCTACCGCAGGCATGGCACCGCAGGCACCTGCAGGAAGCAGGGGCTCGTCTGGCAGACACTGGTTCCTACATGGGGTTTTGGGGAGCTGAGACACTGGTGCATCCCATGTGCTGCCTGTGCCAGGCTCCTCTCTGAGCTCTGCCTTTCGGTGTCCCATCTCCAGGCTAATAAGGAAGCTCTGCCCTGGTGTTGGCAGTGCCAGCTAGTTAGTATGGGAGCTACTGATTAGAAAGGATGTTCCTGGGACCAGGCAGCAGCATCACATGGGTGTTGCACACCCTTGGCACAGGACATTCATCCAGACGGTCCTGCTTTGTCTTCTCAGGAAGTCTGCAGAAATAGTTATGCACAAACACCCCCCTCCATGGTTAAATGTCAGTGGGATGGCTCCAGTTCCACAGATTGCTCCAAAAGCTGCAGCTAGAACTGAAGCCAAGCTGGAGAAGCTCAAACTTGTGGATCTGCCATCTCCTTCCCTGCAGCCTGTGTTGGAGCAATCAGCCTGACAGCAGCAAGATGCATCCTTGCTGCTCACCCTCAGCCACAGCTGGGCTTCAGCTCCTGGAAGAGCAGCAGCATGGGAGCAGCCCTCACCCTGGCTCTGGCATAGCCCCCCCACAGCACTCGACCCCAGCACTCACCGGCAGCTCCCGGCTCTGTCTCTCTGGCAGCAGGACTGTGAGCCGAGCCGCAGAGGCACCGTTAAATACTGCAGCCGTCTTACTCACTTCTCTTCCTGGATGGCAGCGTGCGGGGTTCCCACCCACTTCTTTCACCTTTGGTTTCCAGGCTTTCTGAGAAAAGGGGAAGCCGTGGGAGGGAGCGACCGGCATCCCCGTTCCAGGGAGCCAGTTGTGGGGAGATGCGGCCTCCAAGAGGCTCTGACACCCTGGAAAAGGGCAGATGTGGGAACACGGGCTGCTGCCTTGGGCACAGCCAGGAACCACCAGTGCTATGGGGCTGAGGGGCTTCTCCTGCCCTGGCTGAACTTTGCCCCCCTGGCACTGCTCAGGAAACACTCAGCTGTGCCTTTGGGGACGAGGTATTCCCTCTAGGACTCAGATGGGACCTTAGCATCACCCGGCCTTGGGTCAGCCACCTCCTCTCCCACTGCTCCCAGCCTGTAGGTGACACCCGAATCACTCACACGTGTGGTGAGCGGTGTCTGGTCTCAGCCTGACTGCTGGCTGCATTGGGGCATGCATGTGCCTTTTAACCCACTTGGGACACCTCCAGCTCCACAGATGTGTGCGGCCCTTGCAGCCACTGCTGGCTTTGGCGGGGTAAGGGAGGGCTGCAGGGACTTCTTTTCCTCAAGGTGACACTGACTGCTGTTCTGCCCCCTTGCACCACCGGGCGCCATTGTTCTGCTCAGACATGACATCAGGTCCCCCAGGGCTCCCCTCTGGGTTGGAAGAGAGAGCGTGATGCTGGCAGGGGCCGCAGCACTGAGCCGACACTCCCTGTGCTCCTACAGCAACGGGCAAACACGTCAATATGGGAAAAGGGTACACGGGTGGAAAGCAGCACCAGCGCTCCTATCTGCCTGGGCTGTGAGTGCCCGTGAGCTCTGCTAACAATTGCCAAACGTTTGTGCCTTTGGGGGCTGTGTGTTTCAGGGCAGGAAGCACCCGGAAGGCTGCAGGGCTGAGATTACTTAGCTGCTGGCGGCAGGGCTCCTGCAGCTGCTTTGCACCTGAGTGCATGAGATGGAGCCAAGGGATTTACCACACCGATCCCTAATGCAGCCAGCATCTCCAATTCAGAGAGCCTGCACAGCAATGGCTCTGCTCATACTGCAGCCCTCTGGGCTAAGCTTCCCTCCACCTGAAGAGTCACTTCTTTCCCATGTCACATTTTCAAATCCTTGGAGAACTTTTGGCCACACAGACAGAAACTGGGGGACATTTCGTGAGCCCACAGGAATGCAAAGAAATGGAAATGACTGGGGGGACACACAGGATAGAGGAAACGAGCAGCCTCCTCACGCTTGCTGCACTGGAAGCACAATCAGCGGGAAGGGAGTTTCTCAGGGATTGTTTTTCCCCTCCAGGTTCCTGTTTTCCCTCCAGCCCTGCTGGGAAGGGCTGGTATTTTCCCTGATGGACAAAGCCGTGTTTCTGCTTGAAAGAAGCCTCAGCAGGGTCAGGAGTTCTGTGTGGCCAACCTACAACAGGTTCAGATCTGCGACCCAGCCAGTGCCAGAGCCCCAAGTGCCAGCTCTCAGCTCCTGCACCCGAATCTAGTGGCAACAGCCCCTGAGCTGGGCTGGAGTCCGGAGGACCCTTCATCAGCAGCCTCACATTGGGATGTTGGGCGCTGAGCCCTGGTCCCACAGCTGGGTTAGGGGCATGCAGTGTGCCAGTTCCCACAGCACTCCATGCTCACAAACATCTGACAAGAAATGCCAAGGGAAATGTCAGCATCGCTAGGCAAATCCTTACAGCTAGCACTGCAATCAACACGATATAAAGGCTTGGGGATTGGCCAGCATCGCTCTTTGCAAATCGCAATCTTTCCTTAGACGTGGGGGACACTGAGAGGTAAGAGCTGGCGTACTCTTACCGCTGTAAGCATTGCACGGGGCAGTGGGATGCAGGCGCTTGGTGGTGCCGGGCTGCAACTCCCCAGACCGGGAACTGGGTCAACACTGCTCCCGGAAATCCAGCGGGGATCCACCCACTGGTTACAGAGGAAAGTTCAGTGAATCATCTGTGCATGGTAGGAAAACGCACCAATCGTTGGGGGTTTTCAGACCTTTCCAGGCAAACAGAAGAAGCAGGAGCCGGGCGTGGAGGGACTGAATCCTACTCAGCATCCTGTGGGGTACCCAGCTTGTCCCAACCACCCTACAGGGCAGCCCTGTGCTGCGTGCTGGCAGGATGGAGGTGACAAGCAGTTCTCTGCTGCAGCTGCCCACACGCATGGCACGGAGCCCTGGGGATGCCATATGGTGCTTCACCGAGCCTCCAGGACGCAGAGCTGGGAGGGCGCCCTGAGGCAATGGGCACGGAGTGGTGGCTCATCGGGGCACGGGAACACGCCGGCAGCGGGCACTAGGGGGCTGCACGCTCCTGCTGTTGCTGTCGGAGGAACTCAGAGAGCGGCCGTTCTGCTATGGGCTCGATGACCCGATGGAGAGAGCAGCATAACATCGGAAAACCATCCACTGCGTACCTGAGGTGGTGGCTTTTTTTCCTAAATATGAGTTCCTCTTACAGTTATCAGGAGGAAATTAAAACGCCCTCTGGTACAGCATCTGCTTTCTGTTGGAAATGCAGGATATGGTATGGTAGTTAAATCTCCTGTTGGTGTGTTGGGTTTTTGTGTTTTTTTTCTTACTTGCAATGCAAGGGTTTGGTGCAATCCCTGCTAGGGGAAACGTTGTTGCTGCAGATCCCAGCCCCCTCCAGCAGCTGTTTGTGTGCAGGGTGCACACCAGTGCAGTCCTGTAGCAAAGCAGCAGGTTGGGGAACTCTACTGAAATGTGTAAGCTTTCCTCTTGCCTATGGAGGTGCAGTGCAGAACCCAGCATGGGATGGGATGGAAGGTGTCCTGTGCTGGATGCAGCTGCAGCAGTGGTCCTTGGACATCAAAACTGCCACCTAAGCCTCAGCTGTGGGATCTGCACTGCAGCAGTTGCCCTTAACTCAAGGCTTGATGTGCGGATCAGAACAGGCTGTTTGTGTACAGGCAGCAGTCTTTCTTTGGTAGCTTATCTGCAGCTGTGGGAGGCTGAGGGTATCTGCCCAAACTCACTCTGAGATTGAGAAGGTCAGGTTTGGCTGGAAGCAGGAGGCTGTGGTAGAGAGAGGCTGCTCTGAGATGAAAACGTGCAACAGAGCATGAAGAGACCCCCACTGGTGCTGCAGCCAAAACTGAGAAACACGCTAAAACTTCAGTACTGCCCTTCTTGGAACCTGAACATGGTCACATTAATACAGTGCGACTGAATTAACATAGCTGTACTCAGTTGCCCAGCAAAAGAGCATCACACTTGCTGTTAACACAGGCCATGGTTGCCAGTGCTGAGCATACAGCATCAGCCCCATGGTGTTGCATATCCACTGCTAACTTCGGATAAAGGTGTTAAGGATGGACTTTCTTGAACGCATGAGGAGCTAATGTGTAGTGACAATGCTTTGTAATGCCTGAAAATCCTCAGTATGAAGAACATCAATGACTGCTGTAGAAATGCCTGACTTTTCTTAGGTGGGAATTGTTCCAGTGGGAATTGTTCCAGCCAACCCTGCATATTGCCCAATTTTGTGTATTTCTAGCAGCAATTTGGCTGTAGATCCAAGAAAAGCCTATGACTCATTTCAGCCCTGTGGTATGGGCCAGCAGTACGGGAAAGCTTGCTTGAGTGCTAGACTGGGAGGGTGCAGAAAAGCATGCGAGGCGGGAAGTGAGCTACGCTTGCTGCCCTGTGCCTGCAGGAAATGAACGCAACAATTTAACTTGAACTCTCAGGAAGGGTGAAGTTTACTTTAAAGAAAACTTATTTCACTCCTATTTTCACAAGCTTCATACGCTCATCCTCCCACACTCATGGATGCCAAGGCAAGGCCAGAGCTACCTGACCAGCAATGCTCGTGTGATGCAGTGGATGAGATGCTGCTGATCCTGTGAACAGCCCAAGCCCAGCTTTTGAACCAGTTTTGGGGCAGGCCTCTTACCAGCCCTTGCTTAATTGTTTTGGTTCTCTTACAACAACTTTAGCTTTTCTGCTATGAATCTCTGCGTCGCTCTATGAGTGCCTGGAATAGGCAGGTGGATGTTCTGCATTTTGTGGGCGTGAGATGACTCCCAGAGCTCCAGTGGGTGGGAGCAGTCATTCCACAGCCTGTTCCACAAATGTTGCTGCCGCCCTGGTTTTAGACACAAAACATAGCTCCAGATGGACACACAGGCAAGCTGTAAGAGACCTGCAAACTGTTGGCTTTCCCAGCCTGCTAAGTCCCTAAATGAATCATCCTACTGGAGTAATCATGTTCCTTCTGAAAGTCAGCTGGGATTTCATGTTTATTCCTGATAGCAGCAGAGTTGAAGGGGGAAGTAATAACTAAAAGAAGAGAAGGAAAATCTAAACATTCCCTGCTCCTGTCTATTCCTTGCCATATACACATGCAAATCTGTCACCTGTTTTCTTTTACCTGCTGTTTCATCCTCGTATATGCCACATACAAGGAGATGGAGCTGGTCTTTGCTTCTCGTCCCTCTGCTACTGCTGTATAGGTATAGCAAAATAATCCTAGGCAAGCTCGAAGGAAAAGAAGTCTCATTCTGCAGCTGCTCAGGTGGGATACGGAGAAGCAGGGCTGAGAAGCAGGCAGGTGCAGGCACCAAACTGCACTGAGCACGCAGGGTGGTAAAAGATGGGTGTGAACACAGCTGTGGGACAGCCAGCCTGCAGCGCTGGTAGCTAAGAGCCAGGCATAGCTTAAAAGCACGATTAGCTCACGTGTAATCAAAAAGACTGATGAGAAGAAATGCGATAGCAGTGAAAGGAGCGGTACACCCAAATAAGCATGGAGCAATTCTGAATTCGGCTCTGTTTTCCAGCTTCTCAGTGTTTGGTTTGCTTGGTGCAAACAGATGACATGAAGGGAAAGTAAGGCTCCACCTTTCCTGAGTGCAATTAGTAGCTGCAGGGGTAAGAGTTATTCTAATTAAGAGAAGTTTAAAGTCGTTCATATTCTGACAGCTGTACTTGCGCGCCCAGCGAGTGCTGCTGCGCATGTACCACCAACCAAGGCCTTCTGAAGGGCGCACACAAGCTGTATCCGCACCCAGAGCGCCAAGCTGAGGGCACCGCCCCGCGTTCCCGCCAAGGACTGGGCCCGCCCCCTCCAGGCAAGCACCAATCAGAGCGCCGGACAGCGGGGAGGAGCGGTGACCGCTCTCCCCTTCTTTCGGCGCGGAAGGCTGGTCCCACCTCCCGCTCTCGCCGCAGCCAATCGTATCTACGCTTTGTCTCCCTGTCCCGCCCGCGAAGGTGAAGAACCAATGCGAGGCGCGAGTCCTTCAGGCGCTCGGCCAATCGGCGAGCTAGCCTAACACCGCCGCCGCCTCACGCCTGCGGCTCCCGGGTGAGGGTCTCGGGCGCGACCGTGCTATGGTGCCGGGGTAGGGCGGTGATCCCACATCTCCACCCCTCCTCGCAGGATCGTTCGGCCGCCGCGCGCCATGACCCGTCCGCTCGGCGTGGGCTCGTCATCACCGAGTCCGGCCTCTACCCGCTCCGGGCGCCATTTTAGGCCGACAGCGGGCAGGGGGTCGGCCCAGGACTGCAGGTACGGGTGAGGGGCGGCGGTCCCGCACGGAGGGAGAGATGGGGGCAGCGGGGCCGGTTCTGTGCGGAGCCGGGAGTTGGTCTCGACGTCCGGAACGCTGCGTGCCGGCCGGGAGCGCTCAGCGCGGGGAGGGCGTGGAGCTGTTGGGGCGGGTCCGGAGGAGGGTACGGGGATGCGCGGAGAGCTGGAGCCCTGTGGAGGCTGGGCGAGGGAGATGGGCTCGGAGGAAACGGCTGCGGAGCACCTCGGCGCGGCCCTGCAGTGCTTGAGGGGAGCTGGCGGGCGGGAGGGAAGCGGCGTCGTGTGCGGGGTGACGGTGGCGGGGCAAGGGGGAGCGGCCCTGAGCTGACGGGGAGATGTGGGTTGGATGTCAGCAGGAAATCCATCGTCAGAGGGCTGTGAGGCACCTGCACCGCTGCCCGGAGCTATGGGTGCCCGTTGCTGGAGGTGCTGGTACTGGGTTGGATGGCGCTGGGCTGGTGGGGCATGCAGCCTATATTGGAGTGGAGCTGGGTGACCATTAAGATCCCCTCCTACGCGTTCTGTGATCCTTGTGTGGCCCTTCCAGCTTGGGACTACACGTGGTTCTGTGATTTTTCTCTGCTGTGTGTGTGACTGCTGGCTCTGGTTGCACAGAAAGGTTGGGCCCAGGTTAGCCCCAGCACTCCCTTCCACCTCAGCTGCCTTGTGGTGGGCAAGCAGCCTGGCAGTGACAAAAGGAGTTGATGCTGGGTGGTGTTTTCAGGTCATCGTTCAAAATCTGTGAGTCCTGTAGCTGCCTGCACGCCCGTCGTGTCTCTCACTGCTTGCTGTCAAGCCTGTCTGCAGGCTTCAGCAGTTGTACTGTAAAGAGAAGCCTTAGGTTGCCGCTGGTAGTGCCCCCCATTGTAAAATGTGCTCTCATAGAAGTTTTGTTAATAGCACAGTTAGTCTTCAGATCTGATGAATCTGCCCGTGTTCTGAAAGTCTTAATTCTGCTAAAGACTTGATAAGGCTTTTCAGAGGCTGCCAGATCAAGGAGGTTTTGCTTCTAGCTGTATGAGGCAAGTGGCAATTGTCTTACACTGTTAGCAGAGCCTTATTTTGTTTGTTGACACAGATCCTCTGTTTTGGTAACCCTGAAGGCTGGAAGAGAGGGTGGAGCTAGAAGGTCAGTTCCTCTTCTGTTGTTGCCTGCTGGTGAAAGTGAAAGTACTCACATGGTTCAGTTTGGCTGCTCATGAATATTTAAAAACAACTTTGATCTAAGAAAAAAAAATACATTCTGCTGTGTGACAGTCCTCTAAAAGAACATTGTGAGGTTTTATGCATGACTGTATAGCTTTTTTTTATCATTAAGATGGTACTTTTCAAGGTTTTTCAAGATAAGGTTGCTAGGTAAAAAAGCAGTAGATAGTGATTAATGTTGATTCATCAGTTGTTCCTCTTCTTAGGGCTGGTTTTTGTCCTTCTATTAAAGCAGTAATGGAAAGCTGCTTGTTACAGCCCTGTGCTCTTGGGAAGTTGTGTATTTTCATAAGCACGAAGATCAGAATGGAAAGCGTGATGGTTTTTCATCTTTTTTCTTCTGCTGTACCATGAGCTTGCTTGCTTTCTTCTCGCAACTCATTTATTTGCTTGAAGTTTCTGGTACGTTTCTGTGCCCAAGAGACATCACATCACAATGCAGTCAAGTCCAATTTCTATCCCAAGCAAAACAAACAAACGAAAAACCAACCAACAAACAATCCACTTTTTATTGATAGCACCTCTGGTCTCTCAGCTGTGGATTTACAAGGCTCTGCGTGATTATGGTGCAAATACGGTGCTTGTTACAAAGTACTTGCATTCAACTGAAGGGCAGCAAAAGGATTCCACTGAGGTAGGGATGTGGTTGGGGAGAGGATGAGCAGAGCAAAGGTCTTTGGCTTTGGTTTATCTTCAAGTGCAGAGAAGGAATCTGTGCAGTAACTAGAGATGAGATTCGGTCTGCCCAAGTGGTTTGTATTGCACATACCAAGGATATAAGGATATAAGCCTGGTTAGGAGCCAGGACCGTTCTGGGAAGCTGGGCAGTGCTGAAGCTGTGAGCACTGCGAGGCCTCTGAGCTGCAGGAGTGGCCCCAGGCAAGTGCTGAGTGCTCCCTGCTTGGAAGCAAAGCCGCAGCCACAAGCAAATGGGAATTTCAGCCTTTTGATTCTTCTGTTGAGTTGAAATTGCCCGTGAGGGGGTGTCCATGTCTAACAGCGACCAGATTGTCTGAGTGAGGTATGGTCTGAATACTGAAATACTGCTCTGCACTCAAGAACTGTGAGCTAGTGCTCGCTGATCTGTGTGCGTGTAAAAATAGATGGCTGCAGGTGGCTGTCCCTGTTGGGAGCCAGGAGATGCCTGCAGCTCCTGCTGGAAGCCGTGCTGCTGATGAGACTGTTCCCACTGAGGAGCTGCCACAGCACGATGAGCGCAGCTGGGCTGCAGCCAGGACGGGCCCTGTTCTCTACACCTTCCTGCTTGCTGGCTCTGGCCTCTCCTCAAACACACTGCATTAATCTGACGGCAAAACTCATTTGGTGGGATAGTGAGTTGAATTAGCAGCTGATTTGTTCTTGGGATAAGCAGTCTGTGTGATTCTGACCTTAAAGCACAGCATTTTCAGCCAGAGCTGCCAGCAGCAATGGAGAGGTTGTTAATGCCATGGCACCGGGTGCTGGTGAGGTCTCTTTGGCTTTAAGCTGGGAGGGTGGTTAAGGCTCACAGGGTTGATAACAGAAGTGGTGTTTGAGAGGAAGCTGACAGGACGGCTTCGTTAGTGAGGAGTAAAGGTTTGCTTGTTCTGATCTGTCCAAAAGCTGAACTCCAGGTTGAAATAAGAGCTGCTGGCATTAACAGCAAAACAAAAAAACCCACAAAACCCCTCTAAAAATAAATGTCAGCTTTTTGCTTTATTGGCTATGTGGGCATGTAGGTATTGTTCTTTCAGACGATAATATTTATCTTTTCTCTTCAGAAACCAGTCTATTACAGAGTTCTTCAAACCAGTTTTAAAACAAGGTAAATATAAATGTCTTCCACTAACAAAATAAAAAATATAGAGTTTTAATTATCTAGATCTGCATAAATCCTGACTCTTTCCAATCTGGAGCAGTGGCACAATGACTTCAATTTGCCAAATATGTCTAAATGAGCACATTTATACTTTTTTTCTTCCTTAAAAACATAACTGAATAAATAACTTCCTGCTAAAATGAGCACGTTTAAGTAGCAATGTAATTAGTAAAGTCCTTTTATCACGCTTAGGCTGGGTGGTTATAACAACAACAGCCATGTGAAAAATCATGCAGTTGTGATTTGATACGGGAAACAGGTTGTGTAGTACTAACAAATGCTAAGTGATTGAGTAAATTCACTTTAGGCTGTGTGGGAGAGAGGTGAAATACCAAGCAATGGTGAAGACTCTTTCCCCCTCCCCCCAGTATTGTGGTTGTGAATGATAAATCTTCTCTTTTGCTCTTTCAGACCTTGGCCATAGAGACAGAAGTGTGCTGTGCTCCTCAGACACAGGAAACGTAAAAGATGCAGGAATTGAACTGTCTGTTCTACATGCTGGATGCTTTGAGAAGCAAACGACTCCTGCAAAGAAAGTTAGAAGGAAAAAGATGCCAGACCCAACACCAAAAACAAGTCCTATATTAGATGCCTTCTGGAAAGGAATTGAGAAAAAAGGCACTGTAAACTTATTGGAGGACAACGCAGTATGCAAGGCACCGGGTTCAGCATGGCCAAGGGTTGTGATTCGGAAACTCTTTGTTACTGCAGCATCTCCCAGGAATATGTTGGCTGAAAAAGATAAAGGTGTCAAGCCTGAGCAGGGAAGAAGTGAGAAGTATCTGGATGTAACAAGAACACTGCAGTCTTGTGAAAACAGCTGGGAGCAGAAAACTGACTGTATGGATACAGAAGAGACCAGCTCAGACTCGGATGGATGGGTTTTAGCAGAAGCTGATTCTTGGAAGGCTGGCGCCAGAAATAACAGCAATGCAAACAGCACATCTCTGTGCCACAGCTCAGGGCTCCTCTTGAAGTTGCCGTGCACTCCACCTGACTCCAAGTTTAGGTTAGCACTGGGAACTCTGCACAGAGGAGGAAAGCAGAAGACGCGCAGAACGAAGCAATCTAAGGCACATCACTTAAAGCCATTTTCAAGAACAAGTGTATCACATCAGGTGTGTTTAGAAAGGTGGTTAGGATTGAAACTGGAGACTGCTGTGCATGCGGCTGAAATTCTGAGTGCTGCCTTTTGCATGTGCAACAAAGCTTTTTCTTCCTCTGTAAACGTTGCGTTGTGCCATTAGTAAGCTGGTTCATAATTGTTTCTCAGTAAATGAGAAATTCTGGCTTGAGAATAAAAAGGCTGATGTAGCTGCAAGCATGCAAATGCAGTGTGATTGATATGGTCGTTATTTCGTAGAGCAGATGTCCTTCTGGGAGTGGTGTTGTGTTTTCTTGTGTTGTAACATAGGGAACAGCCTGGCAGATTTCTGCTCTTTAGAAGCTGTGGTGAATATCAATTCAGATTTATGAACTTAAGCCACAGGGGTTGGATAGAGCTGGGAGTAACCGTATCAAGTATGTGGTATTTCAATACAAATTGAGTTATATTCTTGTTTTGGACAAGCAAGAAAGTCCTTTAAAGAGTAGGTGTTTACTTAGGAAATCACTGTGCCTCCACAAGGTATGAATGAACACAAAGAAGATTAAGCTTGTCTTTTTTCTCCTTAGCACCATTCATTCTGCATCTGATTGTCTGTGCTTACTGCAGTTTTGTAGTTGAAGTTCCTCGTGGATTGTTGAGGAAGGTCAGCTGGCCCAGAGAGACAGGTGGCTAATGGCCTTAATTATTACTGCAATACAGTGATTTAGAAACAGGTCAATCTGAAGAAAAGTTGGGGGGAAAAAAAAAAAAATAGGGTGTGGATGAAGAGTCCTTTTGATGAGACCATTGCTGCTGCATTTTAAGCTTGTCGTGAAGTACATTATTGTATTTCTGGGAGTGTGTGAGACTGAACGTATTCCGGAGCCGATGCTCAGCTCAGGACATCAACACTGTTTTTAAAACGTGTGCAATTAACATTTTATCCTCTCCCTCTTTATTTTTAGGGAAATGGATATTCAAGAAAAATATCACGTTCTGCTTCGAGGGAGGCTGCCTCAGGTAGATGCAGTGCTACTCTGATGGGATTAATTAAGCTGCCAGGTTCATCGCTTACTGTCTTTATGTTTTTCTATTGCATGCATGTAGTTAAAATAGATTCTCTAGCTTGTGATATGTATTATGGTAGTTGAGTGCAAGATAAATGAATGTGGAAGTTGTCTCAGAAAGAGGGTTGTTTTGGTAGTGGGATTCAGGTGATTGGGACAATTTGCATACAATTGTATGGATGTCAGTGATAGTGACAGCCATTAAAAATAGTTTGTAACTCATCAGAGGAAGCAGATTCAAGGTATGTTTATTGAAATGATAGGAGTTTCCTGTAAGGAATAAATCAAGTCCCTGCCAAAAATCACTGCTGCTGTGTAGTCCAAGCTATTTCTAATATATGGCAAGCTTGAAGAGGCTTAAAAGTAATTTGGGATTTTAGTGAAGAATGAATTGTTTATATGTTAGTGATTACCTTTTTGTGTTAAAGGCCATAAAACTATTCAGAGGTTCATTTGGAAAATCTGTACTCACTGTGGTGGTTAACAAATTTTGTCTTTTGACTTAAACAAACAAAAAGCAGCAGAACAAACCCACTGAACAGAACAGTAAGGTTTAGTTGGTATCCTTGCTGATTTTTGCTGCTTGTAGCCAAGTTATTTTGTTCTAGGGTAGGTAGAAGTAGGTTTGTAAAGCTCATGTGAATCAAGCTTGAGGTGGATTGATAAAACAAGTATAAGATCAGTGAAGTAACTTCACTGTATAAAAATAACGCTCTGAAGCAATGTTCCTGTGGTTTGATGTGCCAAATTCTACATTTTTCTACTATGTAATGCTAACTGAGAATGGCAACATTATTCTTAGAAAGGATCAGGTCTTGCTCTACTTGCATGGCCCACCTCGCTCGATTTAATAATTGCCAAGCAACCACGCCGTTGTTACTGGCCCAGTCCAGGATGATTGTTCTTAAAATAAGCTAAAAAATCCAGGGATTGCCATGGAGTGGTTCCTTGGCTGTGCAAACCTACTGGGCCCTGTGCTGCCATGAATCCCTTCCACCTATGCTAGCACTGGAGGTTGGCCAGTGCTGCAAGGATCTGGCTGGGAGCTGATGGCAGTTTGTAGAAGTGGTGTTCTGCTGTAGGAGCTGAGCTGCTTCTAAAATCAAAGTATTTCACTTCTAGGTTAGTTAAGATGAGTGGCCAGGTAAATCTGAAGCGTGGTCTTTTGTGTTCAAGGAGAATGGATGTGCTGTTGTTCCTGGTCAAAAAGCTTCAGTTGTAGTTGATGTAGAAATGCTTGTTGTAAGTCAGTTGTGGGGTTTGAGTTTTTCCTTTTTTTTAAGAGTAAACTGTTACAGTTTTGACAGCTTCTTGAACAGCAGTAGTGGTTTATTTCTTCTTGAATGTTTTTCCACAGGTGACCCATCCCAACCCAAGCAGGACTCAAAACATGATGTATCCTCTCCAAATTCATTGAGAATGTCCCCTGAGAAAGCTGCCAGTGTGTGGAAAAGCCAGTCTGCTCCATTAGTCGGCCGTAGAGCCCAGATGTCTTCTGGGAAGAGAAAACGCACTGTCATGAGTGTGTATGCAAACAGCTCGAATCAGTGCGAAGAAGCAAGTTCCAGTGACCCTGCTTTGAGAAGGTCCTCTGCAACTGGGAAAAATCAGAGGTCTGCTTTGGTTAAAAACATTGTGCTGAAGTCTCCGTGCGTGGATGCGCTGCAGCTCGTGGAGGCTGCTGCTCTGCCCAGACGGGATTCTCCTCACTCAGAGGAATGCCTTGACTCAAGCCATGAAAATGAGAAAAATAATTGCTCTTCTGGGGGCTTGGCATCATGTTCTGCACAGCGTCGTAATGAAAATAGCCGGGTTTCTGTTGTAGACACCAAAGAGAATCAATTGCAGGTGGCCAACTCACACTTCTACTTGGACGTGTCCCTGCCTTCTCAGGAGAAAAGTGCTCTCTTGCCTTCTCCACACCATGTAAAACAAACAAATACTGTACTCACAAAAGATGTGAAATCTCACCTCCAGAATGCTGTCTTCTCTCAGGTAATACCAAAAAGATGTACGCTCAATAGAGCTGATGGTATTTCACCCAGCAGCACTTCTTCAAGAACAGAAGAAAAGGCTTTAGAAGATGTTTCAGATTTTTGTCCAGTGGAAGGTTCTAAAAAGCTTACGGTCTTGGAAGAGAGTGATAAAAGGGTTCAGTGTTCATTGCCTTTTAAACAAGGATGTGAGGACAACGATTGTGTATCTTCAGAACTCTCAGAGTTAAAAGTTGGAAGCACCCGTACAGAGATGTGCCATATGAATGGCAAATCAAAAAGCAGTTTTGATAGTGAAGATGAGACTTTAGAGTGCATTCTAGATGATGATGATGACGATGAAACATTCATACCATTGCAAGAAATCCTGTCTTCAAGTGGCAGGCCTCAGACAGAAGCCCTGGAAGGAGACAGTTTTGATGATCTCCTCAAGGGCACCACGGCTCTGACAAATCATGTAAGTGGATTTAAAAAAAAAAAAGCATTGTCAGCTTTTTTAGTATCTTTTTAGTATCTTTTTTTTCAATGACTGTCTTCCTTTGTTCTTGATGTGTGTAAACTCAGTTATTTCCCTGCAAAGCTGGGGACTTGGCTTACTTGAGGGTCCTGTGCTGTGCAGCAGAATGCAGTCAGTGTAAGGGTGCTTCTTGCCCTTGAGAGGGTTCAAAAATCTGTGTCCAGTACTTGGTCTGCCTGGTGTTTTCCTTGAGGTTGAATTTTGTGGAAACTGAAATACTTTAGGATTTCAAAACATGGAATGAATTCTGCTCACGAGGGATGAATGACAGGGTATTATGGCAATGAATTGATTTGTCTTTTAAAAGTTACCCTATTCAGTGGCAGTGTGTCAAATAAATTGTAGCTTTGCAGCTCTACTGTAATGTTCATTAGCAAAGTCTTGCACCTGTGCTGGGTGTAGCGTTCCTACAAAGCTGATGTAGGTTTGAATGGCTGTACTCAAGTGTGTCTGGCAAGGCTGGTGTTAACTTTCTGCCCAGCAGCGGGTGTTTCAGTGTGATGTGCTTCGTGTTTGTGACCAGAACACTGTTGGTAAGCCGTTGGTTTTTCAGCTGTTGCTGAGCAGTACTGGCACAGTGTGAAGGCTTCTTTCTGTTCTCCGTGCTGTGGCCCTGAAGTGAGGAGGCCAGAAGGGGGAGAGAAGCCATAGTGGGGCACAGGCAGGGCAGCTGGCTGCAGCTGGCCCATGGATATCCTGGCACGTCGTCATGCACTGCCATGAAATGAAAGGTGCTGCAGAGCTTCTGGCAGGCAGCTCTTAAGGCTCTGCTTGGAGACAAGGTAGGTGGTGGCTTGCTTCTGGGAGCTGATGGTGAGGGAATGCCAGGTGCATCACTTGTTGGTTTGTTTTCCCTTCTCTTATTTAACTGTTATCTAACCCCAAGAACGTGCTCGCTTTTGCTCATCCTGCCCTGCTGCATGGTGAGGGAAGAGTGAGCAGGTTCTGTTGCCTAGCTGCTGACTGGGGGAAACCCACCACGGTTTTACACCACAGGAAAAAAACTTGTTGGCAGAATAGCTGTACTCTTGTCCTACTCATCTCCCATCTATAAATCTCTGGAATGGTTTCTTTCGCTGAGTTTCTTTTAAAATGTTTTTCCATAAGCAAGTGTTAGGCAGCCAGATTGCTTTATTTGTCCTTACGAGTAATGGAGCAAGCAAATTATAGAATGGACTTTGATGGTTACATACATATTCCACAATCTTAATCGACGTGGCTGTGTAATTAATGGTCAGGAATGATAAACAGATACAGCCCAGGTCAAGTGTTTGTGGATGTGACTGCATCGTTTGGTGTATCCTCCTTCTGTGTAACTGGTGACCAGCACAGACAAAACAACTGAGAACTGTCCCAGAATTTCCATGACCATGGTTTCAGCATGTACTGGCATTTTTGTCTTTTGTAAGAAGGAGCACATGTGCAAGTTGGAGTACACTCTTGATTTCTCATTGTTCACTTTGGTCATGTTAAATGGCTGTGAAGTAAGGAAAGTGGACTTCAACATTCCCATGTTTTCCCACTGATTTGTTTCTGTGTTAGGATTCTCACCTGAAGCTTTCCCTTATCTGATGACTTAGGAGGCGATGTAACAGAGAGATGTTTTGCACTTCAGGAAATGGTGAAAGTAACACAGATGCACTGAATCATTTTCAGTTGAGTTGTGCACAGGAGTGGGGGATTCCTGGAGCCTCTGTGGATTGCAATGAAGCTGTGCAGTAAAGGCTTCTGATGCAAATGTTGTTCACAAAGACTTAGCTGCAGGTTGGCTTTAGGGAGAGAAACAGAGGCTTGCTTTGCTCTTCAGATTCATTGTGAAGCACGATCATTTCTGAATTAATCACTGAGAGATTTGACTACAGAAAGTTGTCAAGGAACTGAGAAATCCAACTATTAATTGTTTGGCTTTTCAGGGTTTCTTTTGAAATTTTACCTTCAGGTCAAGTGTATTTAAAATTGGAAGAGGCTAATAGTGATTAGAGCAGAAATGCTGAGCGATGGCCTGAAGCAGTGATTGAGGTGGGAAGGCAGGGCCAGCCCAGGAGAGGTCAGGTGCAGGCAATGCAGAGTGACTGGATTGTGTGGAGCCAGGATCCATCCCTTCCCAGACCTCATTTAAGGGTTGGCAGTGGAGCTGGAGGCATCTCTTAGTGCAGATCCCTGCCTACCTGAGGCCTTCCAAAGATAAGCAGCTCTTTTCCTTCATTTCTGTATCGATGGCTGCTGCATTTGGGCTTATTCTCATTTGCTGCAGCTGAAGACTTTGCCACCCTGCTGTTATCACCCATAATAGCATTACGGCGACTGATAGAGTAGTTTGCAGTAGTTTTAAAATGTCTTACTATTTCCTTTGCAGCTTTCTAAGCCTCCTGTTGGTACCCAGGTGTCGTATGTGAACAGCTTAGAACATCTCTTGAAGGAGAAGGAGCAATCTAAAAGGTTTGCTGTTTTTAAAGCTACTTTCAAAAGTTTAATATGGAGTTGTAGAAGCTCAGACTTACCTTGTCTCCCCAAACATGATGGGATTTGAGTGACAGCAAGTTAAGCTTTGCCTCCTGGCACTACTGCCATAGGTCTGATAGGACCTACCAGCATGGCTTTACTTGAGAAGCTAAGTGACAGGCTCTCTGCAAGCAGTAGTGAGTGATATATGACATATCTGTCTCTCGCAAGAGCTGGATTAAATTTACTGCTGCCTTTGCTGTAGGTCACCTACCAGCTAATGGCTGCTGGTTGGGCATGAAATAAAAACTGTTTCTGTGGGCTGACTACACAAGTTTCTTCAAAGTCATCTGCAGCTCAGTTTTGTTTTCCAAAGTTGTGTAGACTGTCAGTTTGCACGCAGGTACGCAGTTCAGTGGGTAGAACTAATGAGCGCTCTTTCAGGGCAAAAATGTAACGTGGTGTGTGTGCTGATGGCAGTCACTGGTGGTAAGCAGGTGTATGTGCTAATAAATGCTTTTTCTTAAGTGGTGTGAGTCTAGTAAGTGATGCTTAATGGTGATATGTTTTGCTGTTACTGGTATTGCAGGCTGGGTGAACTGGAAAAGCGGTTGCGAGAAGACGTACAGAGAAAGGAAATTGATTCTTCAGATGGAGAAAATGAAAATGCTGTGGAGAATGGAGACCTCTCAGAAGAACACAGGTCCTTCCTATTCCAAAGCCAATTAAATCCAGTTCTTTTTTTTTCTTAGTCTTTTTCTCAAATCTGCCCCTTGTTCATCAGCTGTTGTTAATATGTCTATCATGAGCCATTTCTGTCGTCTTTGGGGGCTGAGTGGATTTTCTCAGATGTCACTGTGCATTAACCTAACTCAGCTTTCACATAAGGCTGATGTGTTCATCATCTGAAAATGACTGTCTCAGACAGCAAATAGCCTCTTGTTCAAATTCATAAAAGCAATTTTGGATTTTACAGGGCATTTATAAAGAGATTTTCAGTAGTAGCTCATGCTATACCTGACTACCATCCTGGAGAAGATGTATTTGATTTATCAATCTCTGGGAAAATCTTCAATCAACATGACCTTGACTTGAGGAATTTCCATTTCATCCCTCAAAATCCTATGGAAAAACTTCTTCTTAGGTAAGAATAACCTCTTTGTTCTGTTGTGTTTAGTTGTAGGATTTTCACAAGTGTTAGCAGTTCTTAAGTTAAAACAGCATCTTGGCATGCAAATGAACTGTAGGCAAGATTGACTCGTTTCCTGAAATTGTCCTTTCTAGCTTAGTTATATGGAACAGTGAATAGCTGCTTGACCCTTCCTTCTTTCCTCTTCAGTGATTCTTACGAAAACATCTTAAATGAGGTGTGAGGAAGTGCTCTGGCCTCTTCAGTGCTTATACTGAAGGCAGCAAGGCTTGTGAAGGGCTTGGAGAATATGCCCTGTGAGGAGAGACTGAAGGAACTGGGGCTGTTCAGTCTGGGGAAAATGAGGTTAGGGGAGACCTTATTGCTCTCTTCCAATATCTGAAAGGTGCTTACAGCAAGAGTGGGGCTGGTCTCTTCTCACTGGTGACAGGACGAGGGGAAATGGCCTGAAGTTGTATCAGGGGAGGTTTAGGTTGGATATCAGGAAACACTTCTTTACAGACAGGGTTGTTAAGCACTGGAATGGGCTCCCCAGGGACTTGGTTGAGTCACCATCCTTGGATGTGTTTAAAAACTGTTTGGATGTGGTGCTCAGGGCCATGATTTAGTGGAGGGTAGTTAGTTAGGGTAGTATGCTCAGTCATGGTTGGACTTGATGATCTTTAAGGTCTTCTCCAATCTGAGTGATTCTGCGATTCTACTGTGCTGGGTACAAAAGCTTAACTGTCCCAAGGCAGAAAGAGAACCTCAGTGATGAAGTTGCGTTATGCAACGTTGCATTATGTCTGCTTAAGAATGTCCTGTGCTGAATGGGCCTGGGACCTCAGATTCCTCATAGTTAAGATTGCAGGAAGTCAGTTTATGGCATTCAGTTAAATTCAGTCACTGAGCTCAAAGTGCAAATAATGCGCATGTACAGCAGTTAGCACGCTGCTAAGAGGTGTGTTCTTGAGGCTGTCAGGCTGCAGGTAGATGGACAAATTCTTCTGTAATACCTCAAGTGCAAATCCTGAAGAATTCCATTGATTTCAGTTGGTGATTTACTGCCAGCTGGCTCTGTCAGACTGAGAGCATTGATAACGTGCTAGAGGATTTGGTGTGTGTGTGTGTGTGCTGTTGTGGGTGTGAGGAGGAGAGAGGTTTCTGTTTGCCTCCTGAGGATGTTGTGTTTGTGATGCCTTCTTCTGGATTGGGGCCTATCTGTTAATATGATTTAAAGATCACAGGGTTATAAGCTTCAAGAAGTATCTTGTAAATCAGTAACTGGAGGAATGAGAAGTAAATGAATCATCCGTTGCAGTGATGATTGAATTGCTTAGGTGTTTTGAAGCCACCCAGCTGTTACATACTGGCTCTCCAATTGACAAATGGAGGTCTTCCTAGCCACCTCATCAGTCAGATAGGTGCATGGTTTATGGAGAAGTCAGGACTTGGGTTTCTCAGGAGACCTCCCAGTCCCAGTAGTTACTGAGAACAGGGGAGACTAAAGAGGTGTACGTGGGAAATTGGCTGTTGTTAATTGGGTATCATTAGTTCAGCTGCTTAGGGCATACTTTACTTTCTAAGGAAGTTTAAAATAGTTTACTACAAAATCTTACCGATTTTCTGTTCTCCCAACAGTTATTTGTGCACTTCAGCAAAACAAGGCAAAGACGAGACCATTTGATTTTAGTAGCTTAATTTTTACCTCCAGATTACTGAAAATGAAGATTCTTTTTTTAAAAAAAAAAAAAAAACAGTTGAGGTTGTTTCAACTTCAAACATTCTTTTCTTTACCTGTAAAAGAATGTGCAAGTTTCATTGAACAGTGAAGGGAAAAAAGGTAATCTTGCTGACCTGATGGAATCCAGCAGCCTGTCTGTGTAGACAGGCATAACAGTTCACAGTACAGTGATATAAATCAGTGTTTGTTTGCTAATATTGTTCTCCAATAATAAAAATGTTTCCAAATCTTGTGGTATGGCATTTTGGAGATAATGATAGCTGTTCTCCACTTAGCACTTAAAAATTTTGTCAAGAATAAAGTTCAGTTGCTACAGCATCTCACAGCAGGTAAGAGCATATGAAGGGTCAACTATGAAGATAAGATGAACTTATCTGCATCTGCTGTTGGTGATCTGAGGGGTGGGGAAGTTCTCAGTGCTTTTGTGAGATTGCTGCTGCAGTCACTAATGGATTGTTCTCTTCTCCACTTTGTCTTGCAGTTCTGATGTAACACAGCAGCTTTTTTTGGCTGTTCATGGTTTTCTGAGTTCTTACAGTTGCAGTGTGTGTCCCATTCCAATTCTGAAGTGGCTTTTTCAGGTAAGGCCATACAACCTCTCACTGAGAATTTCTGAAAACCTTACTGAAAAATGGATTGGGCATTTAGCTATTTATGAGAATCTTGCTTTTAAATTGTGAGAAGAAATTGTGTCTGGATAGACTGTTCTTCCTGAAGGCTGGTCACAGTACAGATAACTGGTACCAGTGAATCTGTTGCATTAGGTTAGCAATTCTTTAATCCAAAACAACTTTTTTTATGGGTTCTGATATATATATTTTTTCCCCTGCAGTCTGAAATATTTTGTCACTAGAAATGAAACACTGGCAATGGCTTTTTTTTTTTTCTTTCCGTTTCCTGAGTGACTGCAAAACCTCCTAACCTTGCCTGTCTTTGTACACGGTATTTCGTGTGAAAGTGGCACAACCCATGCTGGGTGAGGAGGTATTTCAGGATGTCAAGTGTGGGGCAAATCAGAAGCAAACATTAATTTGTTTCCTTCCACCCTCAAAAAAAAAAGTGCACTCTGCAATTTGTACAGACATCACCTTGCAAATCTAAGTACTGCATTTTGTATTTGTGAAACGTTGGCTCAAAAAGTCTAGAGACACTCGAAGGAAGTGTGGCAGTTTTCTTTTTAGACGTCTGTGTTGGGAATTTGCATCATTCTGTTACTCTCAAAAATGCCCCTGTCCTATCTTCATTCTATTACTATTTGCCAACCATTCCTAAAATGAAAAATAAAACTGGACTGCCTGTAGGATTGCAGCCAGTCAGTTGACTAACTTTCTGCTTCTAGCAAAAGGGGAACATTTTTGTCCTCTTACCTCATTTTCCCCAGCTGGGGAAAGATTGCCTTGCACTGCTTATATGAGCTCTGACATCCTTTAGACAAGGTGGGAGTGTGAGGCAGCTCAGTTTGCTCAGCCAGCACAAAATTGTCTAACACATGGGGGGCAAAATGAGGTGAAAGACACCAGGAAGCATGATGTGTATTTCTCCGTTGTATCTTTGTAGTCAGGCATTTGTTGTTTTGGCTGAGTATTGAAGATGCTCAATTTACCCGTGATTGGTAAAGGATGCAGTCAATTCTCAGTTGCCCTCGCTTCTGTTTAAAGAGTTCAATTTGATCCCAGGTAGAAATGGGTTCCAAAAGGATATGTGATACCTCCATTCTCTTACTCCTCAATACCTTCTTATGACTAGATGGATTCAACTTGGGGTTGTAGCATTCTGGTACTGCAAACAACTGCTTCTAATGTATTCGCAGAACATGTGTGCTGCTTGAAATGATCCATAATTATTCTGTTTTCGTTGCTGAAGAGGGCTTGGTATTTATTTGCTGTTTTGTTGTTTTTATTTTACTAAAGAAAACTGAGGTCGTGCAGCTCAGTATTTGACATACAGCTCTCTTTTTCTCCTGCACAGATGATGTCTGTTCATCCTAGCTATTGTGTTTCCACCCAGATTTTAGACAAGTTGATAGAAATAACACTAAACAATGGTGAGTATTTGAGAGATGGAGAACTTACCACTGAACAAAATCATCTCTCTTCTGCTAAACAGAGGGGGAGGAAAAAAGCACTGGTTCTGTTCTGTGTTTCTGACATAAGCAACAGAAGTTTCTGGCTCATGTCTTGAATTGGTCCTCAGTAAGGGTGTGCAAGCTTTACCACAAGATGTCGTCCTGGTGTATATTTGCCTAGCTGTGCATGTGGTACAGAACCTTTTGCACTTGTTCTATCTTTCACAAATGGGATTGACCTGAGGAGGAGTCCAGTTTGATCAAAAGTCCTTTCTGTCTTCTACATTAAAAGCTTTTTGTAGTTTGGGGGACTACAAGATGGTTTTCACCTAGTGGCACCCAACACTGCATAGTTCACTTTCCAAATTAATGATGAAAGAAGCTGTATGCATGCACAACTGTATACATGCACAGAAACACCTTGAAGGGTTGCTTGTTTGTGTGTTCTGCCTTCCTTCATCTGTACTCTAAAAACTTCTTGAGTTGCTACTCAAGATCCTTTGTATGTTCCCCATGTCTTCATTTAGATCCATCACAGTCACTGTGACGGTTTGCCAGTTAACATCATTATAGTAATCAAGTTCACTTTTGAAGCACTTGGTCAGATCTATTGAAATTTTTCTATGTGTTCTGAATGTCACTGGAAACAGGACTTGTTTGGTATGAGAGGGATTGTAGCCTCTTTTATTGCTTTGTTGGTGCTCAGGTTGTTTTGGAAGGAGTCACTGAAACTGATCAGTGAGTGCTCAGAGAACTCAGAGGGGTCTCAGCACATCTCTGTATCTCTCTTGAAACAGGACGAAGTCACCTGCAGTTATTCCTGAGAAGTTTGTTAAACTACAGTGTTGCCTCCTGTAGAGTCTCCAGGATGTTCTGAGGCATTCTGTTCTGTTGCTAAACTAAAGATGCATTTTTTTTTTTAACTGAGTAGAACACTGAGATCTGAAACTACAATGTCTCAAGTTTTATTTGTTTATATTTGTGGATGTTTTTCTTGAAGTAATAGCTGGATGTCACACTGAGTGATGTGGTCAGAGCCATCATGGGTGTTTGATGCTTGAACTTCATGATGTTCCTGGTCTTTCGAGACTTAATGATTCTACAGAGGTGTAGAATTTAGTGTAAAATACTGCATTAGACTACTGTAGCCCTGCTGTGGTTCTGCAAGTAGCAGCAATTCTTCTGAGATCAGAGCTACTAAAATGATTAAACTTCTGGGAAGGAGTTAATGCAAATAACTCAAACTAATATGTCCCATATCTCTTACTTGTAGCCTCCATCAGTGATGAGCAGTCTAAACCGTGGATCCCTTCTCTAGCTGATGTCACAACTGTTTTTGTCAATATGGGTATTATGTTCAGGTCTCTCTTTCCATTGCAACATCTTCAGCCCAACTTTAATGAGCGGGATATTTTGTAAGTGTTTTCATTTTGATATCTATTGCTTAGGTCCTTCATGACCCTTTGGTGTCTTCTGCTTGGAGTCAGTGTCGTTTGTTGCCCTACGGCTTCCTAAGGGGGGTTTGCAAGAGTTGTAGCCTACCTGTAAATAATGAGTTACAAGTTTAAGGTGTGTGTGCTCTGTAGCTGGGGACGGTTGTCATTTGAAGGTGCTTAAAACATGAGGGGTTTTTTCCTTCAATTTGATGCGGATAAGGCTTTGTGGTCATTTGAATTGCTGATTGCTCCAATTAGTGTCTCTTTTATTAGAAGTCAGAGGCAAGGAACAGTGAGCAAAGAGCAGCCGGGAGGATTTGCCGACTCTGCCAGTCCTGCCTTCTTCTGTTTACCAGAAAGCAATCTAATGAATGTCATCAAGGTGAGAAAACCCCACTTAATGCACACAGGGTTTTTTATTTGCAAGCAAAAACCCTGGTACTTTAATTTAGCTTTGAGCATGGTCCTTGGAGTAGATAAAACCCTAGCATAGCATCTAGCTTCATGTTCAGCAGGTGATCCTTCAGGAGCTGCTTGGGGGGGAATAGAATGCAGGCAATTACTAGGAGATAAGCTATGGATACATAAGTGTTACAGTGACAAGTTGTTGCTTGAAGGAAATTTTAACGTGATGGTGCAAAACTTAAGTTCTCATTACCCTTTAATAGAACCTAATTTCAGATTTTAATGTTATTTTTGTTTTTAAGTTTTTAGACTTCTGCACAACAGTAATTCAAGATGGATATACAGATCAAGAAATATTGCTGCTGCTTCTGTTGCTTTTTAAAATAAGCTTGGACAAACAGCTAAAGCAAGTCTCTTTAATAGATTTCCAGTGCCTTCTCACAAAGCTTCTAATAAGTATTAAAGACTGGGATACAAAGGTAACTTTGGAGTTCATTTTCTGGTATTAAGTTTATGGAAGTGCAATTTAATTTTTAAGAAGCTTGTTTCAATTTTTTTTTTTTTGTTCCTTGGCATAGTAGAAAAGAACTGCTTGACAATGTAACATGAACAAACTGAGGGCTTTTTAGCTCTGTGGGATTTGGGAGGTGATTGGTCGTACTAGGAGAGTGTTTGCCCAGTAACACTCTGCCTGTCTCTTCTGCATGGGGCTGTTGTACTGAGCTGGCAGTGATTTGGGTGGATACTGGTTAAAGACAGCTGTTTGACAGAATGAAGCCAATGATTGCAGGGAGCAAAAGCAACCTGATCACAGCCTACTGCAAAATGCTCTTCAGCAGGGAGTGGGAGTCAGTGGGAGTCTCTTCATGGGCATCATCTCTTGCTAGCCCCATTTCTGTTAACATCTATGCTGTGTATTTTGCTTGGGAGCAGATGTGTATTTCTTAGCAAATAAAACAAACACCTGCTGTATGCACAACTCGGTAATCTGGGGATTTCTTGAATTGTTTTTGTTCTTTTGCAGATGCCTGAGCTCTGCCTGGGGGTGAGCGAACTCTCCAGTCAGCACCATAATCTGCTGTGGCTGGTTCAGCTGGTGCCCAGCTGGATAACACGTGGACGGTAATGGCACTACAACAGCTGATTTCTTTGTGTAAACCCAAAGCCTGAGAAATGCAGTAGCTGTTACAGAAGTGGTGGTTCGGGTTGTTTTTCTTAATACTTCAAAACAAGCAAAAAGCCAAAACACCAAACAAGCAAAAGCAACACTGAACCAAGTATTTGGGTTTTCTTGTGTATTTTGGTTGTTCTATGTGCAGTTTTTGTTTGAATATCGTTTCTTTATCACCTCTTCTGTGAAAAAGGGTTGTTTTCCATTTCATGGACTGCAGACTTCCTGGTGCTTTATGGTAGAAAAACGATTGACAGCTTCAGATTCAAACATCTATCACCGTTTTTGTCTGAGTGACCAAAAGTTAAATGTTCTTTGGGTGATGTATCTGATTTTTTTGTGTCAGTCTGTTATGAGTTCTGTGTGCTGAAATAAATATTGTAGTGTAGCTGAGAGATGACAGTGACTTTGCCCCTTGCTTTCGGAGGCAAGTATGTAGCACTATTATGCATAAAAAGCTGCATTAAGGCAAGAATGTTTATGTCTTAATGGCCTCCTTTCTAGGTTAGTAACATTCTGTAATGTAGCTTTGCTAGGCTTTGTAGCAGCAGTGAATGTGAGATGTTACCTGGGAAATGAGTTTTAAAAAATCCCGTGCTTGTTTTTCAGGGAAGTAAGGCGGCGCCTGAGCCTTGTGATAATTGCAAAGCTGCTTAACAAAAAGCACACGAGGATACCTGATGACTGTGACCAGCAGGTACTGCACGTCTGGGTGTAGAAAACATCCATGTTGTTGTCGTTGTGCTCGACTGTACTTTGTGTGGTTCCATAGGCCTAGTTTCCTGTTTAAGAATGGCCTGTCACTGACTTTTGTTTAGATTACTAATGGAAGTGTTTGACATGTGAAACCAGTATATTCTGCACTTCAAGTGCAATATTACTTATGTGCCTAAGTGTTCACTTTGAACACTGAAAGAAGAGCAGACTTCTCTTCAGTCCTCCTCTTACATATCTGTGTGGAGTCACTTTGTTTTCATAGGAGGGATCTGCTGGTGAGGATGTGAACACTTTATAAACATGTAAACACTTTGGCAGTTCTTGACTATTCATAAACCAGAGCTTAAAAGCATCAATGTTAATTAAGTCCCTGCTATAGATGTTCTTGTCTTAGATAATATGATAGTGGTGCTCTGTTTCACATTCTCCATTGCCAGTAAAACAATCCCACTTGTAAATGCACATGTATCTATAGATGTCTCTTCTGCATCAGTATCTGGTGTACATGAAGCCTTCTAATCTGCTAGAGAAGATGAGAAAAGATGAGCAGCAGAATGTCAGTGAAGAACATATTAAAGAGCACATTAATACAGAGCTGGAACAGGAGGTATGTAGCCAACAGGACTTTTTTTTTTTTTTTGCATTTGTGTTTTTTACACCTGCAATTTTGAAAACAAATCTTTTATTGTAAACTAATTTAGGAAAACTTCCATTCAGCTGAAAATTCAGAATTGGTTTGGTTATTTGAGACTATGAAATGTATTAGCAAGTATTTTGGTCTGGATGTAGGTGATGGGGAAAATGATGCCAAATGTGAATTTGATTTTCTGTAACTGAAGGCCCAGAAAGCTTTGTGGGCTATCTAGGTAACTTACAACAGCATAATATTGTTTTTAAATGTTATGATATATGAATGTATTACTTCCAATTATTTAGGAACAAAAAAGTCTGTCCTCTTATTTGTTTGTTGAAGGTGCCACTGAAGTCATGACACCAAATTATTGAAGCAGTGAGGATGCTCTGTGTTAAGATGGTTTTGGCTGCTACAGCTCTGTTTGTTTCTCTACAGGTATATTACCTCATCTACATCCTGCTCCATCTGGTCAGTGAAGCTAGTTTCTTTGACACTGTAAACGCTGACCAAAGGGTGAGTAACTTCAGTGACCAGGTCTTTAGATTTTGATATAGTAATTATCATTAATAAACTTCTGCTCAGAGGCAAAGCAAAGGGCTTTTCTCTGCAGTAAATGCAAAGGAAAACTTCTGCGTTTTTCCAAGTGGAATTATGGAAAAAGAGAAGGCTGTAGATCAGCAGATGTGTTAATTTTCACAGAATAAATGGAGATTAATACAGATTCTCAGAACTTCAGTGAACCTGTGTAAACTTTATTGTGAAGCTGAAATTTTTCAATCTAGAAGAAAAACGCTTTGAAAATAACCAGTAAAATATGCTGAAACATATAACAGCTGTGTTGGGGTGCAGTCGTGTGGCAAGTGAAGGCTAGGACTGTATCTCTTCTGCTCTCTGTAGCAGTATTTCCCTTCTTGCAAAGAGTGAATATCTGTTAACCAAGACCTTCTGTTTGGCCTTCTGGTAGTCTTGATTCCGATTTCTGCAAGCATTTGCTGTGAGTTGCTTGCTTCATGGTGTTTGTGCAAGTCTTCTGTCCCACTGAACCACTCCTGGCTCTTAAGAAATGTCATATGATCTCGTGAAGATGCTGGTAAAGCATTATGTTTGCTTACATTTTACAGAGTCATAGAATGGTTTAGTGACCGCTGGAGGTCATCTGATCCAACCACTCTGTTCAAGCAGTGCTGCCTAGAACAGGTTGCCTAACACTGTGGCCAGACAGCTTTTGAGTATCTCCAAAGGGTGAAGCTGCCTAACCTTTCCTGCAACCAGTTTGAGTACTCAGCCACCTCCACAGTGAAGTGTTTTCTCATATTCAAATGAAACCTGTGTTTCAGTTTGTGCCTCATCCCCTCCGTCACAGGAGCCTCTATTTTAAAACAGCCTCTTTGCAGCCTCCCATCAGACATTTTTAGACATTGATAAGATCTCCCTGAACCTTCTCATTAGGCTGAACAGTCCCAACTCCTCCAGCCTTTTCTCAAAGGAGAGGTGTTGTAGCCCCTTAATCGCTTTGGTGGCCTTTCATTGTACTCTCTGCAGTGTCACTCTGTGTTGACTGGGCACCACGCTGCAGGGAGGAAAGGATCACCTCTCTCAGCCTTCTGGCTGATGTCCTGCTGCACTGTCTTTCTGACAAGCAGCCAGGTGGTTGGAGTCCCGTTTTAAGATCAAAGCTTGTGAATGTGAAGCTGCTCTTCTGTCTGTAGAGGGCCTCATCTGCTTGTTCTTCCCAGTCAGGTGGCCTGCAGCAGGTACTGCTGTAATGTCACCTTTACCTTTCCTCTCTTTAATTCCAACCCATAAGTTCTCAGTGGAGTCTTTATCCATCCTCAGGCAGCTGCTTTTACTCATAGAGAGCATCACACCCTTGTCTTCCCATCCTGTCTCCCCCTGAAGGCCGTAGGGCTTCAGTTTCCTACTCGATTGCAGAGAGGTGGTTGTGTGCTGTAATATGAAGTCAAACCACCTTTGGTATGGAGAAAACTTGTTTTGCAGTGACCTTTTGGAATTTGATCTTTATAACTGCCTTCCTGAAGATTTATGACGGGGATTTAAAATTCAGTTAAAAAATAAAACAAAAATCAAAAACCCTGCAGCTACATACACAAACCACTTGCATTTCTGAATTTCTTGATGAAGAAATAGTCTGTTCTTGAATGTGAGATGTGGGGTGGAATTGGACAGTAGCTGGATATTATGCAGGTTGGACGTTGGGTGAAATTGGTATTGTCATTTCAGTTCTACTTACCTTGCAGTTGGATGGGGTGAACTGTCACTGAGGCACCTGAAAATGTTAATAAGTGGAATTTCATTGCATTTCACTTAGAGAGTGCAGCTGCTTTGCAGCAAGTCAGTGAGAGACTGAGAGCAGGAATTTTATCATGAAATTCAGAACGTCAGATCTTAGAGCTGTTACTGGGGATGGTGGAGTTACAAAACTGTTATTAAAGCCATCAGGAGCATAGAGAGAAGTATCAAGATCAGTGCTTAAACCTTGTGCATGTTTTACCTTCTCAGCTAATTCCTATGGACTGCCAAAGGAAATTACCTGAATCGTGGTTACTGAAGAGGTTATTTGTAGCTCTTGTAACTTCAGAACCTTTTTCCATCAGTGAAAGACCTGAATTGTATTTTTCTTGCTACTTTGGGAACAGAGGGGATTTACAGATTAGTTAGCAGGAACTTCAACATTTGTGATGTGTAGCTGTGTTCTAATGAATCTTTACAATTGCTTATTTAAGCTCATAGAACTTTTAAGTCAGGTGCATATCAACAGCTGATACAGGATCTTGTAGTCTTGTTTTCTTTCTTCTTCCCCCTTCCTTCTTCCTAGTTTACAGAAAACTTCAGGTTAAAGCATGTATTTTTTCACACTGAAAGAAATATTTGAAGTAAATATTTTAGTTTCAACATGGTCATTTAAATAGCCATACTCTTTTTTTATCTTTATTTAGCAACACTTACTGAAGTTTTGTAGTACCTTGGATAAGCACATAAAATGTGATATTAGGGAAGATGCAAGGCTGTTCTATCGAACAAAGGTAAGACCCCTTTGCTTGTTACTTTTGTTTGGTCTTTTCTAGTGCTGTTCCCTCCTCTCAACACTGGAAGTTCCAAGACTTCCTCGTGGATTTATTTTTCCTGGTTTTGCTGTCTGTCTGTACGCATAAATGCAGGTCTGTTTTAATGCACTGAAAATACTCTTTGCTAACAACAGGATGCCGGCAACACTAAGATGTGAGCTTGTCTTCCTCTTAGGAAGGCATCTCAACTTTCAGACAACAGAGTTGCTCCTTTTCTCTCCCGTGGCAACCTCTGATAACTGACAGGAATCAGTCTTGTACTTTCAGGAATGGAGGCAATATGCAAAGCTGGATACAGAGAGCAGAAGAAACCAGCCAGACTGTCTTGTGTGTCCTTTATTTTCAAAGTAGTTAAGTTGGTTGTTAAAACGTTGTGTATTTATGCCAACACTGTATGTGGTGTAGCATCAAGCTTGGCTAATTGTCTTTCATTTGCTTTGTGGCATGTAGCTTGCTAATGGTAGTCCTAACTCTGACTTTCGTGCTCTGCATGCTGTCATAGCAAGCTGAATCTCAGCGTTGAAAAGCATTGCCTTCTTCAGCTTTATGTCAGATGTTTGCAGTTGTGTTCATAACTCTCAAAAAGGCTGTGGGTTTTTTATTCAGCCAGATGGGTTAGAGCATGGATCTATCAATGAGTTAATGAATCTTGCCTTGAATTTTTGAATCTCAGTTCCCTATTCTGTTTGTTTTCCTTGCACTGGGAGAGGATAACCTTGCTCTGTTTTTCCTTATTGCTACTTCTGTTTTTTCACTGTAGCACTGCAGCAGCTACCAGAAGAGACCACTGTGCTGGGTTTTACATTGAACGCAGAGCAAATCTCAGCTCTTGTATTTCACACCTGCTTGTGGTTGGCTCTGAGGAGGAAAAAAAAGAGCAAAAAAACAGCACCACACCAGGTTTCTGTATAAGGAATTCATTTTGGAATCGTGGTGCTGCATTCTTGGTTTCTGTGATTGCATTGTCAGGCACCTTTTCTAGTTAGAAACAAGCCCCATGTCACAAACCTAACTGAAAAGGAGCTGAGAGAGTTTTTGGAGGCCAGAGACTTGTGTGGTGACAGACACTAAACATGGAAAATCACGTGTTTGTGTAGATACCTGAGTTGGGGATGTCGTTGGAGTGCAGGCAGTGATGCTCTCTGCCTGTTGTCAAACTGTTCCCTCCCAGAAAGCCTCCAGCGTTGGGTTTTTGGTTTGGGTGGTGGCATTGTAATTTGTGACTTTTCTTAACAGAAGGGCTAAACTAATCGCTCTGAATTTGCAGGTGAAAGACTTAGTTGCTAGGATATACGGCAGATGGCAAGATCTGATACAGAACAGCCGGCTTACTCAGGTAACTGAGGAAACATTCCTATTTGTTTTCATATTGCAGAGCCGTTTATATTGAGTTAAAACTCCGTCTTTGCTCGCTTGGGTATAACAGAGATATCACCTGGATCCTCAAAAGTGCTGTTCTTTCCAATGGCTTATGTAACACCCTGAAGTGCTGACACTGAGTCAAGTTGCAGGGCCTGTCTCTTATTACAGTCATTAGCAGATGCTTCAGAAGGGACTTTTGAGTGGGGCAGGAATGCAGCGAGGCACTTCCTGCTGTTGTCTGGCAGTTTGACTTGGAGGCTACTCCAATCCAGTGCTCTAAGCACATCTGTTTAACAGCTCTGGATGAACATAGCCCCTCCAATCTGTCTAATTCTGTGCAATGATTAGGAAAACCCTTTAATACTTTGTAATCTGGTGAATTTCTAACAGGAAGTTTAAATTATACGTATATGCTTACTACTGATTTCAATTAAAAACTGTGTAATTAACGTTTGTCTCTAAAGCATATTTGATCAGTCAAAGCAGTATTCAGAAAAAGACCTCACTTGTAGTATCTAAGGTTTCCTGCTACAGGAAGGGAAGTGAATTAGGTGGCAGATGTGGTTGCAGAAGTTACTTAGCAGATGATGGAAGCTGGTAAGGATACAACTCTTAGAGACATTTGGATTTGATTCACGTATGGGGATGGTGTTTCCAAATAACACTGTAGGGATGTGCAAACTGATGTGATCTTACACTAAGCAGTTGCCTGCTCTCCTCCTTACTTCAATGTTTGTTGGTTTGTTTTGAGTTTTCTATTTTGTTTCTACTCTTCAGGGAAAGCTACATGACTTCTGGGAGCCAGATTCATGAGATCTTGCCTAGATCAGGGAAATAACAGCAAAAAAACCCAATCTGAAACCGAGGAATGTAGAGAAGGAATGGAGCTTCACCTTGATCAGAATGCAAGAATTACTGGCCGCCTGAATTAGAACCTGAGCTTGGTTTAAGCAAATACAAAAAACACAGTGATCCAATTTGATTGGCATTGCTTTTACTGTGAACAGTGTGGCACTTCTGAAAGTGGGTGAACTGAAGCAGCAGCTATTTCTGTAGCTCTGTCTAGATTGAATTTTATCATGTTGAAAGTTGAAGGAAGCTTTATTTCCGCTGTTAATTGTGACACGTCTTTGGAAACTGTGTGTATTGGTTTTCTATAACCTATAAGTATTGCTTTGGGATGGCTGGAAAAGAACTGCCCTGTGATGTGAAATGAGTCTAGAAACAGTATTATACCTTCTCTGTTGTAAGCAGGTGAGGAAGTGCTTCGCTACTGATCTGAATAGCAGAGCTGCCCACACATCTTGGTCTGCAAAGCAAGATTAATTGGTCTGACCATCCAGTCTCTAAATAATAAAATGGCAGTGATGTGTGCACAAGTGATGGGGTGTTTTGTTCACTTGAGGGTGGAGACAGCTGAAGAGAGGCTGTGCCCATACAATGTAAGTGGATGCTGCTTTGCTCTGTTGTCTTCTAACAAATAACAAAGCAGAACTTAATACAAATAACACAGTAGCATTTGCTGTTACTGCAGTGCATTCGTTTTAACTTCCTCATCTTCAGATGTTATTTATGCAGTGAATGTGACTGCACAGGAAGTGATTTTGTAAGATCCTATTGTAAATAAGCTCCCTTACACGAGTGGCCTTGTGCTACTCTTTAAAGAAAAATCCCTTTAAGCGCTTTCTCTAAATGGAGAAAATGCTGTTCCTAAAATATCAAGTTTGAGGATTGGAGGAGAGGTGGCCAGTGCATGTGAACGTTAACTGAAAGCTGTATGAGTAGTGAATTCCTTTGTGCAAAGTCTTGCTGCATACACAGCGTGAGCTCAGAGCTCCGTGGGCTGTTTGCAGTAATGGGGGGAAGATGTAATCCCTGTGTGTGTGCTTTCCGTGTGAATGCTGTAATTTAAACGTACACTGTGGGCTCTGTGGTGCGTGTGTGTGTGTGAACAGGAAGTCACAGTGGGTAGAATACCAAATGGGAAATCCAGATTTTTTTAATACTGCTACAGTTGTGTTTTATAGTCTTGTTTCCTTTTAATTTGTGTAGATTGACCTATCTTCTCCTGTACAGTAAACTTCCTACCGCTTGACAGGAATGTAAAGTAAGGTTAACGTTAAAGTTAAATCTGAAGTCTGCATGTTGTGTGTAAAGGAGCTGCTGTGAGTGGGCCGCAGGCTCCAGGGAGGGGGTTCTGTTGGGGAATCGGTGTTTTGTCTTGCCTTTCAAATGTAGGCGAAGTCTGCAGTCTCTGCACCCTTCACAGGACTGTTAACTTCTCTTTGTCTCGGTGAGTGTTACATCGTTATCTGAGGGCAGAAAGAAGTCCCTTTTTTAATCCCAGCGTGTCTCTTCGGAATCGGTTGAATCTACCTCAAAGGGAATCTCCGACAACAGGACTGTCTGAGGCTGAAAGTAGGAATGGTGTGTCGGTATGCAGGTATGCACTGCCCTCTGCTCTGCCCAGCGCTCCCTGTGGGACAACATTCCATCTGGTTGCAGTTGCTTCTTATGTTTGAATATATTGTATGTGATTTTATTAATGTTCCTATCTTTTTCTCACTAATGTTGTATACGGTTTTTAAAAGTACGCTTACTTTAACGTGTATATATTTTCTTACCATGTAAAATTGAATTTGTGGTCCTGTATATTTTGGAGAAGGAAAGGGGTGAGATTTAGATCGGCGTCTTTCTTTGTTCCTCGTGTTGCAGTTTGGAGCACCTTGAAAGTGCTGGGGATGTTTTTCTGTACAAAATAACCACTTTGTTACTTACTTTTATTCAGTAGACCAGTGAGAAATAAAACCAGACTTTTCTAATCCGATGTCTGTGCACGAAGTCACCACATCAACCGCTGCGCAGAAATACGGCTGCAGGTCCTATTTGGGTCTTCCTGCAGTGCTTAGGTTCACAGCCGATTAGCTTACTATAAATGGAGAAAGTCTTGGAGTAATTCTTAGCTCTGCCAGTTCTGTGTTTTCATGCTTCATGCCTGTGTATACATTCGGGCTTTTTCCCTCCTCCTTCTTTGTCTGGACTTCCTTCCATCTGTCTGTAGCTGAGTTCCAACCCTTGGTTGCTCCTTCTGGACTTTGGTTGAATTGGAGCTCATCAGTACCCTGGCAGAGGTGAAACCAAAGCATTGCTGCAGTGTCTTGAATGGGGCTGCTGAGCTGAGTGCTGCTCCAGGGCTGCGAGGAACGGCCCGGCAAACCTGCTGCCATCTTGTTTCACCCAGCCAGAAGTTACATGCATTGAAAAAGGCTGTTTGCACACTACATGTCTTAACTGCTTTGGTTGTCTTCAGATGTACGTTTTTGCACTGAGGTTTATCTTTTGATATTATGTTGGTTGTACTAAGAACCGTGTTATCTTGTCTCATGGGCAATTGGGTGTACTTCATTGCAGTAATCACAGATAAAAATTAAAAGTGGACTATAAAATATACATTTGTGGCTTTGATTTATTTTCTTTCTTTCTTTTTTTTTTCCTCCTGACAAGCTTCTCCATGGCTTTAAAAAAAAAAAAAAAAAAAGTTTGTTCCTAAATTGAAGAAACCTGCCTGCAAAGCTATTTGCACATCTCGTGTCCTCCCAGAGCTGTTGTGAAACTTGGTAATGGAAGGGGATTTCAAAGTGCTGAACGGCCTGCAGGCAGGGCTGGCTGGAGGGCAGTGGGATGCGGATGCATCATTGATGCAGTGGCTGCAGGAGCTCTCTGAAGTCCCCAAAGCCTGGAGTTGAGCTGAGAATACCTCTGGGAAAAGGTGATGAACAAACACACTGCTCTAAATGGCAGAGCAGCTGGGGAGATGGCTGCCTGATAGGATTGGAGAGGTGATATTTACACGTGGAAGACCTTTGTCTCATGAGCGATGGATACTGCAGTGGTAGCTTTCTGAGCACAGGCAGGCGAGCTCTGCCTGCAGCCACGGGGCTGTGCCTGCCCTTGTGCTGCAGCACTGCCCTCACCGGCTGAGCCTCCAGAGGGAGGCTTGGGCTGATGCTTCCAGGCACTGGGCTGAGGGGATTCTCCTGCAGGATGCAGTACTTGAGGGTGTGACATTGCAGTGCTCACCTATGTTTGTTCTACGTGATTCCTGGGCTGAGTTTGGGTGGTTTTTTTTGGTTTTTTTTTCAGTAGTTGTGCAAGTTTGGTGTTTCATTATTTTTTTTCTCTACTGGAAAGGGCATCTGAGGCTGTTCGCTGGAGGCAGCCCTCCCATTCCTTCTGCAAACTCGTTCCATGGGCTTACAAACCCTTCCAGCCCAAAGTTCCCTGGTGGGAACCACCCTGCCGTGCCAGAGGGGCCCGCTGGGTTATTGCTTGGCCTGCTCGAGGGAAAAGGCTCCTGGGATCGACTCGGTGCAGGGAGCCAGCCCGCAGCACAGCAAGGCGGTGTGCAGGGCGTGCAGGAGCCTGCACGGTGCGATCCGGCCGCGGGGCTGCTGGGGGGCAGGGCAGGGCCACGCTTATGGAGCACGGCGTGGATAAGGGGCTGCCCGGAGGTCAGGCGGCCGCGGACGGCTTTAGCTCGTGCCTTGTGGTTTATATTAGCCGAATGCTCTCAGTGACGTTCGGATTGCGATTCTTCCCGTCTTCCCCTGGGCTGCCAAATGCCTTGATGTTCTGCCTCGTGGATGTTTTGCCGGCTTAACTGATGGGGCCCCTCTTTATCTGGTGTTGAAAAGGACTTTCCGTGCTGGGGAACGGCCCGGGCTGCTGCTGGGAAGGCTCCTAGGGAAAGTAAATTCCTCGAAGGGCTGGTCTTTAGCAGGCGCTTTTAGTTCTGTCTGACTTCTTTCAGCCGGCATTTCTTCGTCTTTGTAGTCCGGAATTTGAAAGGGAACGCTTTACCTGCTATCAGAAGCGGCGCTGGGTGGTGAGAGAGGGAAAACATCCCCGTCTGCCTGCCTTGATCCTTTGCCGTGGGTGCTGAAAGCGAGTCCCCACGTCTGCTGTGAGCGCTGCCTGTCGAGATGTGTTTCCAGGTGGGCTTTAAGCAGCATTCAGCTGCTCTTGCAGCTCTCTGCGCGTCTCCTTCAGCCCGGTGAGCAGCACCTCATCTCCTCCAGCCTCCCCGCCCCCTCCCTGCTCCCTTCAGGGAGGTAACGGGGGAGGAGGTGGCGGCTCAGCTGGAATCCTTCCTGTGTCCGTCATCGGGACGGCCCAGGCTCTGCCACCGGCCCGGGGCTGCCTGAGGTGGCTTACCCCATGTGATGTGGGGAGGAGGGCTCCTGGCCGTAGCAAATGGGGCCACTGGCACACACCCTTTTCCCCGTGCTTTCCTTTGGGCTGACGCTCACTGCTGCAGCTGCTAGAAGCCGGGTGAGCCACGCTCCTTTCGTCCTGCAGGGTAAATAAGATCTCTGCTGCTTTGGGACTGCTGGGTGAGGGTTCTTCACCAGGGTTGTGACTGCTGGGGACAGCTTAAAGGCTCCAGGGCTTTGCCACTTAATTCCAGCTCTTTTCTCAAAGCCTGCTTAGAGATGGAGGTCCTGGCTGCTGCAGCTCAGTAGCATGAGGTCCATCTCCTCCTAGCTGACCGGAATAAAAATAACAGCTTAAGGCTGGCAGGCCCGGTGCTGGGGAGAGGAAGGCTAGGAGGTAAGTTTGGTGCTCTCTTCACGCTGCAGGCTTTAAAAAGGCAGCATAAATCATGCGGGGCAGCTGTGGGCTCCTCAGGCTCACAGAACTGATCTGCATGCTGGAAACTCAATCCACTTGAGTTTCAATCCACTTGCCCTACACCCATCCAGAGGGAGGCCTGGCAGGTGTTGCTCACCCAGTTGCTGTGTCGCATATCGCTTCTCTTATGCAGCCGTGGAGCACTGCCTGCCTCCCCTGTGTACTAACCTATTTTGTCAGCATTTGGGCTCCTACATTGTTATGGTAAAGTTTGCACAGCTCAACGTGTTTTTCATTCCAGTTGATTTTCTCTTCCTATCAGCCCATTTTTTTTCCTTTGCCCTCATTCTGTTTTTCCCCGCAGTACGCGGCTGCTGTTTGCTGAGAAACTGTGTCAGCCTTCCTCGTAATTAAGAGCCTGGCAGGAGCGAGCGCGGCGGCCGTTCTGGAGATGTCACCTCTGGCACGGAGCTGACCGTAAGCTGGGGATGCGGGGTGGTGCAGGGGGACCCACCAGGAGCCCAGCACGGAGCAGTAAGTAACCCCCATCCCTCACAGCTGGGACGCTCCAGCTGCCCATGTCCTCTCATCGAGCAGCTCCAGCTGCATCAGAGCCAAGGTTACAGCCTTGTCTGGGTTCAGCCCTCTGGGATGGAGCCCGTGTGCTCGTATAGGGGAGGAACAAAGCAAGCTGCTATCGTCTGCAGGCTGCATCTCATCGGCTGGGAAATAGATAATAGTTGTGATGTTGGAAAGTGAGATGGATGGAGAGCTCTCTAGTCAAATGGCCTGAAAATGGGTGAATAGAGTGAAGTTACTCAGTGCTGCTCTGTAATTTGGCTTCAGACTCTGTAGTTCTTTTATTAGCACGAAGGCTCAAAGCCTCAAAAGGAGATGGTGGAGCTGGGGATCTTCTTGCCTCAGGATGTTGTGGAGGCTGAAAGCAGGGATGTTCAAAAAATGTTTAAATGGCAGAAAAATCCATCAGGCTCTGTGAAGTGAAAGCGGCCATCCCTGGCTGAGATCTTCCAAGCTGTATCCTGCAGGGTGTGGGACGGGGACCCAATCCCATCTCCCACCCCATCCGATAGATGATGTCGGCTAGCAGAGAAGCAGAAACAAAGGAATGTGAGGCTGGATTTTAAATCTTGTCCATGTGATACCTTCGGGACAGAATTCAGTATTTCCGTCTATAGCTGCTGTGTCGGGTTTGCCTCTTGGGGGCAACCTCGGCCTGCTCCAGCCTTGGCAAAGGCGAAAGGGAATTAACGCGCTGGGGAGGGGATGACTCACTGCGTCTCTCCCTGGCTTTGCTTTATCAGATAATTTTTGGCAATCGATGCAGTTATTTGCTGAAGGGGTTTAAGGGAAGCTGTCTAGGTTGGCCCGCTCACTGCTTTTCAGAAATGACCCAGTTGCTTCTTGAAGGTCCCAACCTTGCAATCTTTCGAAGTTTGCGCTGCCTCGCTGTCCTTCGGAGAGGGTGGCATGAGAGGACTGCTGCTCTGCAGCTCCGGGCTAATGGGCAGCACATAAATCCGCTCTTGTAAGATTTACGGCGCTCTCCCGCTGCTCTTTTGCCAGGGATCCCTTGGGCAATCGCTAATCCTATCAGCGCTGTGGTTACCCTGACTTGTACGTAGGGGAGATAGCAAACTTATTGCTCCAGCTCCGCTGGAGTCCCGAGTTTGTGAGCAGACGTGCCACACAAACCCTGTCCGTAAATAACCATTTACATTTATTTAAAGGGCGTTGAGGTATACGGTGGAATAAAAGGAGTATTATTCATGCTTCGTGCTGCGGTTCCTAATGGGGCTTAGCACGCTGATATGACCTACAAAGCTTGTTGTTTCGTGCCCGCAGTGCTCTGATGTTCTTCCTACCCCGAGGGTCAGAAATGACGAGAATAAACGATGGTGACGGGTGTCTGGCAGATCCCCGCTCCCTCGCCTTGGAAGTGTCCTTGCAGGGAGCTGCTGGTGACATTGCCTGGCAGGCAGGGGGACGCTGCTTGCTCGGCCGGTCACGCGATGTGCACGGAGCGGCCTTGGCGTGCCGTACAAAATCGATGCCTCCTATATGCATAGCAATGCATCCGTGGTCGGCTTTCTTTCCCCTGAAGTGCAGCGGGAGGGCTGGCCGGGCCACCCGTGTGCGATGGCGGCGAGAAGCCCCGGTGTCACAGGCTGCATGCAGCCCCACAGCCCCCAGCACCTCGGTGCAGCCAGGGCTGCGGGTGCCCAGAGCTGCGTGCTCAGGCTGCTGGGCTGAGTCAGTCCTGCTGGGACAGCGGCCCGGCTCCGGCCAGCCGGCTGCTCATTAACCCAGCCCTGCGGTGTGCGCTTTGCTGGCTTTGACACTGGCTTTAATAGCTCCCTCCTCTTCTCTTTTCTTTTTTTTTTTTCCTTGTTGTTTATAAAGGTAAATTAGCTGTATGGATATGCATGGACATGAATCAAAGGAATTCAGCTGACTCTTAAGAAGCCCCATTTACACCGTCATGTAATAGGAGATGTGCTAGAACACCAGGATGTGATGAATGTTGCCCAGTCCATAAACACCTTAGGACAAAGGCTGTTTGTGAGTGAGGCATTTCGGTGTAACTTCCCAAAATCTGACTGCGTAGGGGGAAATCCATCAGGCTTTGGAATACATTAACTTGGTTGAGCAGCAGAGGTAGTGGTGAGATGCAGACCAAAGGCTGCAGAAAAACTGCACTGAGCTGCAAAGCCTATGTTTGAGAAGTTGCATATCCACACAGCATGTGCCCAAGGCTCCTCTGACATCCCTTCCATGGGTTACCCCAGAGCTTTAACAAACAGCACTCAGAGGGTACAGCTGCCATCTTCCTCAGATGGAAGCAAAATTCACCACGTCACAGAGGCTGGGCTGCTTTTGAGATGCATGCTGATAGATGTGTTGTTTGGAGGGAGATGTTTCCATGGCAGAGCATCACCCTCAGTGGGGCTGTGATCCTTGGGACCATCCTGTGCACTCACAGCATTGCTCTGGAGGAGTGAGGGAGCTGCAGGTTGTGCAGGAAGGCCTCAGCTCAGCCTTTGCCAGTCCTCTGACTTGGAAAGAAAACTAAAATCAGAGGCGAGACTGAAATAGCTCATTTTGTCTCAGCAGACAAATAATTGCTTTGAGCATCATTGTCGCTCAGTCTAAATTACTTTTAAATGTTGCTTGGGATTGGGCAGCCTTTCTCAGCCGCTCACTGTGCAGCACCCCACTGGGGCAGTGCCTGTAAGGCCGAGCACTCGGATATCACAGTGATTCTTCCTGACGTCCGCTTGGCTTCATTTTCTGACCCATGATTCCCCACCGAGGAGATGTCTCGGCTACATCCCAGCTGCACGCCCCTCCTCAACAAAGGCTCTGTGCCCAGTGGAGGCCGGGAGCCATGGGAGGGTGGATGGATGGTCGTCTTGGGGATGGAGAGGAGAAGCTGCAGGCAAGAGGAGCTGAGAGCCCGACCGGCTCTGAATGGCAGCTGACGTTGCCATAGGGCTGGAGGGATTTTAGCACCTGATTTGTTGCCCCTACCTCTTGTTTCACAGGAGCCTTGTCATGCACGGCACGGACAGGCGCCACTTGCAGTGCAGTCCCCCCAGGGCACTCTGCTTTCGACACAGCCACGCAGCTCTCCCAGCTCTGCCGGCTCCCTGCTGCGCCTTCCTGAAGGCAGCCTTGCAGCCGCCCTCCTCCCCATCTCTGCAGCGCTTCTCTAGCAGATGTATTTTTAAATCCCAGCTCATAAATTTTGGAAGCTCCTCTCCTTCCCCCACCCCCTCGCCCCTATCAAAGTGTCAGAGGCGAAGAAAAACCGTGAGAGTGATGTACGCGCTCAGCTTCGGCTGCCAGCGCTTGCAGGTTATTTACGGTGCTGCCGAGGCTGCTGCTTAAATCGTGCGGATGGCGGCAGCCTGGGCTCCGTGTGCAGGAGGGAGAGGTCGCAGCCCTTCAGTTGGCAGTGTGTGGCTGCGTCCCTGCCATCGCTGCTCACCCCTGGAGTGTTTCTGCTCCCTCCTGTCCCACTGCTGCTGACCTGCCCTTGCCGTGTGCTGTCTGTCCATCCGGACCGGCTGGGAAGGCTTCCCCTGCCTTTCCCTGGGGCAGCAGGGCAGGAGAGGGCAGGCGGAGGCTGCCGTGACTCAGCTGCTGCTCCCTGCAGCCAACCGGCACCTGGGCAAAGCATCCCCATTTCCACTTGTAAACGTCGGCACCGGCTGGGGGGAGTGTGGCATCCAATTGTGCAGGGGCTGGGGGCAGTGACATGCGCTGCTGAATGGAGTCAGGGAAAAGTCTCATCCATAAAAGAAACTGAGCCCTAAGTGCCCGCTGGAGCCACAGCAGCAAGGGCTGGCCATGCCCCTGGCTTCTGGCACATTACAGCTTTCTCAGACAAATCCTGCAATTGTAATTTTCCTTGCTGGCTCCCGGCCCCAAGGAACGGTGGTTCGGAAACTTTGCTCAACACTTCAATGGAAGAGGATCCTGTGCCTTTCATGCTCTGCGCCTACTGGAGCATTCATCCCAGGGCCGATGCGCTTGGCGGGGCTCACAAGAACTGTGCCGGGTCAGGATGACCTGAGCACCAATGGCTCCGTGTGTCCAGCTCTGTGCTGTGCCTGGAGGGATGCAGGGGAGCTGGGGGAGTGCTGCTGCCGTTCCTGCGCTGGGTTCATCCAGAACCAAGGGGCTCTTTCTGCACCCCTTTCAGTACAGGCTTGGGGACTCGAGCCAGTGGGCACCATGCTGGATTAGCATGGATTTCACAGGGTTTCATAAATCCCCAGCTCCCAGCATGAGGAGGTTTTGTAACTGGCGGCGCTGAGCCAAATCCCTGCAATGGGGCTGCATCTTGCTGCTCTTGCTTGGAGCGAAGGAGGAGCAGCACCAGGAGCAGCCTGGCCTCTCCACCAAGTGCTTTCTGACCAAAGGCAGCAAACTGGGGGCAGCCTAGAGCACCCTGTGTGCCAAGGGCAGCGGCACTCTCCACGTTGTGAGATGATCCCAACAGTAAATGGAGCACTGTGGCTGTGTTCTTGTTAGCGGTGTCGCTTGGGATGGGGGTGTGGTGTGATGTGGAAACCATCACCATGCTGGCTGGGTGTCAGAGGGGCAAAGCGGGCTGCAGGCAGGCTCACTGGGAACCAGCTGGGTGTTCTGAGTGGCACAAAGGGCAATTACGGAGCAGCCAGGCTGGGCTGGACAGCTGGGCACTGCAGCGGCTCCTCTTCTCCCTCCCCACCCAGCTGCACTGCGCCGCACGGCTGGAGCAGAACTGCACTGTGTTGGGCCCCCAGCTCCAGCTGCAGCCCCAGGAAGGCCTCACATGGCAGGCAAGGCCCGGCGTCTGCACCAGCAGGGCCCTCCATTGCTCCGGAGAATCTCATGGGGGCAGCAGAGCAAGCGGAAGCTCTGAAAATAGATCTGTTTCCAGCTGCCGATGACTCGCGTTAATTAATTAAAGCCTCGCAAGCTCAGGCCTGTAAATAGGCAGTGTGGAGCACACCGTGCTCAGCTTGCTCTTTGCTCATGCACTAATTACCCCACTCCAAGGCCAGGAGCTAGCACAGCCTGAATTTGGGCTTGGGGCCACGTGGGCGGACAGGAGTGCTGCTGCAGGACAGGACGGGATGGGATGGGACCTGGGGAGAAAGGGGTTGAACCATGGCTGGTGCTTGCAAACAGCTCTCCTGTGCCCATCCTTGTACCAGGAAGGCAATTGCAGGCAGCAGAGCCTCCTTGACCTCCCCGTAGGGACGGCTGGCATGCAGGTGGTTTCCCCCCTGCCATGCCACAGTGGAGTCGGGATGCAACCCAGGGGACTACACGCTCTGAATTCTCCATCCCAAAAAAGCTGTGTGGGCAGCGCTGCTGCCCTGCTCTGCTCTGGGTCTGGTTGGCTGTGCCAGGCAGGGCTGCGGTGAACCCGGTGCGCAGGTGTCTGTCTTCCATGGGGTGGGCAGGAGGCAAGGCGAGGTGTGGAGGAGAGGACGGGAGGAAATGGCAATGAGCCGCTGGAGTGTGCAGGCGTGGCGGGAGAGCGGCCAGCAGCCTGGGGAGAGGGCAGTGCGCTGGGAGCGGTGCTGCACGGCTCTGCCAACACGGCAGGGAGGCACAGCACCCACCTCCCGCTCCAGCCGGCTTCCCAGTGCCCTAGATGCGACCTGCAGATTGCATGTTGCGCTTGAGCTTCGCGTCGTAGTGACGGATGAGGAAGGAGGGCTCAGCCACGTGGGGCAGAGGAGGCTCTGAGGGGCTCAGCACTCCCAGCACGCCCCACGCACAGGGTGCCAGCACCCCCAGGGCAGCACACCAGGGGATCTTTGGCTGCAAGCTGGCCGTGGTGCGATGAGGTTGTGCTGTTGTTTCCCCCATTGAGGACTTTGCCCTCACACAGCTCGAGGCCGGGCACGGTGCCCAGCTGGGCGTGTAGGCTCCTGCACCTGGCTGCTGGCCGTGCTCCAGGCACCCACCCACCGGGTTCGGGGACCGGGGTGGCCTCAAGCCGGGGTGCTGCGGGACTTGGAGGGCACTCCCGCCGCTCCGCGATCCGGCCCCCGCAGCACCGCAGGTCCGTGGCCCTCACAGACCCGGGGCGGAGCGCGGCGCGCAGGGCGGCCGGCAGGGGGCGCCGTAGTGCGGGCGGCGCGGCACGGCCCACGGCGGGGCCGCGCACAGCGACCTGCGGAGGGCAGCTCAGCCAGCGCCGCGCCGCGCCGGGCGGAACCGGACCGAGCCGAGCCGCAGGCAAGCGCCGGGGAGATGGGATCGGGGCCAGCTACCGGTGGGGTGCGGGGTTCGGGTACTGGATTTGGGGCTTTGGATCCGCAGACGAGGTGCTGCGTGCCCCAGCGTAGGGTGCGAGTGCTGAGCACGGGGTGCTGGCTCATCACCGGGCAGGATTTGGGGTGCTGGGTGCGGGCGCCGGGTGCGCTGGCTGCGAGTGTCGGGTCTGGCACTGCGTGCACAGGTACGGTCCGGTGCCGGGTCCGGTGCCGGTGCGGTTCTGTGCGCCGGGCCGGGCTGCGGAGAGGCTTCGGGACGGAGGTGATAGGGGGTCGGGGGGCACTGAGAGCGGTGCCGGCGGCAGCAGGGCCCGGGGCAGGATGGAGGCGGGGGACGCCTGGCGGGGATTTTGGGGAGACTACAGCTGCGGAGGAGGAAGGGACGTGCGGGTCTGGTGGCGGTGCAGCCCATCCTCCCGGCCCGTTCCGCTCAGGGTTTGGGGCTGCGCCGCTGGAGCTCGGGGACGCCCCGAGCAAGGGGGGTTGCATCGTGCAGGGGACCGTGCTTGTGCCGGGGCAGTGCATTGCGCCCTGCTCCCGCTCCTACTGGGGCTGTGCTCGCCCCGCCCGCAGCCCAGGTGGGCCCGCGGCTCCTCCATCCCGGAGCCTGAGGCGGGGATGGGGGATGCGGCAGGGATCCGGTGGTGCCAAGGCACCGTCTGTGAAGACAAAGAGGCTGCCCAAAATGGACGAGGAGCACAGACTCCCCCAGAGGCAGGGATCTGTTGCTGTGAGTGATGCCCGCTGCCGGCCCCCTCTGTGGCTGCGGCCCCCACCCCGACGGTCGTGGTGACGCTGCCGCCGCCCCCCATGGGATGTGCCCGACGGGTACGGGGCAGAGCTGCCCCCGCCGTGCTGCGATCCCTATCAGCGCTTTGTTTTTGTGTTGCAACCGGAGGGGAAAGAAAAACACAAAATCAGTGCCAACCCTTTCAGCTCCCACGAGCGAGGGCTGCGCGGCTTTTCCTCCCCCCACCTCCAACGTCCATCTGTTGGAACCTTTCCCTGCTTTCCCCGCCAGGAATACCGGCAGTGAATTTGGGGTGAGGGCAGCCGGGTGGCTGCAGCAGGAGGAAGGTGAGGTTTTGGGGCACCTTTGGTACTGGCTGGGCTCAGCCCCATTGCTGCTCCTCTGGGGACTGAGGATCACTCCATCTCACCGCTGCCAAACCCATGCAAATCCACCCGGCTCTGATGTGAACGTGGCTGCATGCAAACCACATTGGGAAAGGCCGAGTCCCACACTCGTGGGGTGTACAGGAGTGGGATGCAGACTTAAAGAGCATCAGCTGCAGTTTGACCCCAAAGCTGGAGTTGTTTTGGAGGGAAACTGGAACAAACAAGACGAGGTCGTTAAGCTGGAACCAATAAGAGAGCTGCCATCATCTAGTTTTGCTGGACTTTGGGGAAAAAGAAATAAGGAAACAGTTTATCTTTGGAATAAATAAAGCATAAAGGAACAGGCGTGCAGGGAGCGCCCGCAGCCCCATGGGCCGGGGCCCCTCTTCCCGTATCTTACAGCCATGGGAGTAGTGCCTGAAACCTGAGCACCAGGGAGAACCCCTGTGGCAAAACTCCGAGCAAATCCCGTGGTGACCAATGGCCCAGCAAGATGGAGCGCAGTGCGTCCATGGGGATGAGCAAATGGGCCCGAGTTTGTCCCAAACCCCAAATCTGAGCGAAGCTGCACCGGCAGCTGCTGGCTCTGCAGCGTCCCTTTAAATTTAGGGTTGAGGCTTTGAGTTGGGTTGTTTTTTTTTCATTTTTAATTGTTCCTGGGGGTTTAATTCTAAAATTATTCTCCTGCTTCTGCTGTAGAAGCAGTGTGCTCTGACCACAAATCCTTTTAAGGCTGAGCTGCACAATGAGCCACGGCGTGCAAGAGAACCGGCACGGGAACCTCTGCTGGGAGCTCTGCTGGGCACAGAAGGCTGTATGCCTGTCTGTCTGTCCATCTGGCCACGCAGTCTTGTTTTGCCACAGCAGGGAAAAAAAAAAAAGCAGAGAAACTGTTTTTTTTTTCCGGTGGAGATTTTCCCAGCACTGCCTGCCTCTCCCTCCCAGTAGAAATGTGGGGCTGGGGCAGCGATGCTGAGGATGGAGGAGGTGGGATGTGGAGATGGCTCATCCCTGTGATGCCCCCAGGAAGATGGAGGTCCAGCACCTCGCATCCTCATCCCCCCCTGTGTGCTGGTGGGGGGAGCTCGGCGCCCACTGCGGTGTCTCAGCACACTTCTCAGTTCCTGTTTGGCTCCCATGGCGCTCTCCCTCTGCTGCGCCCACATCCCAAATTTGGGGAAAGGAGAAGCATCGCGTGAGCCGCGCTATCTCGTGCATCTCCTGGGAAGCGCCTCGGGGTCGAGCAGGGTTTTGTTTAAAGAACAAAAATAAACGCAGAGCGGTGCTGGTGGAGGTCACTGCGCTCCTTCCCTCCCCGGCCCAGCACCCAGCGCATCACAGATCCCCTTTTCCCGGAGGACTTTTGCCAAGTTGGCGTTTTTCTTGCTGCTGTCGGCAAAGTCCTGTCTGGCTGAGGAATGGATTGCCTCCTGCCCTGGGTCGCAGCCGCAGGCGTGTGGGAATGGAGCTGGGTGTCCCTGCTGCGCCCCGTTTGGGGCCGTTCGCTGGCGCTGCACCCATGGATGTTTTATGATCTGCTGCAGCAGAGGCATGGGAGGGCTGTAAGTTGGGGAAAAGCTGCAGAAAGTTGCCTGGCAACCCTCATCCCACCTCTGCTCGCTGGGTACCGCGGGATCTCGCAGGATTTCGCTGCCTTTCCAAAACCGAGGGCTGCTGGAGCTGCATGACCCTAAATGAGGATTGTCATTTTGCTTGGCTTTCCCTCATCTCCCTGCCTCCCTAAGCCCATAGCTGTGTGGCTCAGGTGCATGCACAGCTTTGCAGAGCGCAGCTTAGGGATGCTGATAACTGGGGGAGCTCTGGGTGCTCCCCAGCTCGTCCAATGCTCTGGGTTCAGACTGGGAGCAGTGTGGGGAGTGGACATGGAGTGCCCAGGTCATTGTGGCATGGAGAGCACAGCAGTACTCTGATCTGAGTTGGACTAGGGATGCTTTCATTTTCCTACCGCTCCTTCCCCCATTCTGTAGGTATTAGAAAAAAAACAAAACTAAAAAAAAAAACCACACACAAAAATAAATAAATAGAAAAGAGAAGCTCAGAGCAGCTCTTTCCTTCGGGTAAAACATTAACGAGCTCTTGGAGCGAGCTGCTTCATTTCCTTCAGGACAAAGTTGATCTGACGTGGGGGTGAAGGAGCCTTCGTACATGGGCGCAGCCGCTGGGCTAGAACGGCACAACGTGCCCAGCCCCAGCACTGCCTGGGCTCTCCCGGGTAAAGTCCGGCGGCGGTGTGACGAGGGCAGGGTGTGCACGCAGGAGGTGCGGTCCATGCGCGTGGCCGTGCTGTGTTTGTTCCCGGTGGTGTTTGGGCTGTGCTGAGCTCGTAGCGCTGAGATGTGACATGGGCAGGAGATGCTGTGTGCCTGCTTGCTCGTTTCTGTGCCCTGCTGGTTTCCTGTTGTTTCCCTTCTCCCTCCCCTCTGCCCAAAGCCCGGTGCGGTATTTGCTTTAGGGAATCTGTCTGCAGCAGGCGTGTTTGAACAGCTTCGCTGGAGGGCCAGGTATTTAGTGTATATATAAAAAAAGCCCTAAGCAAACAGGTTAATGCCAGCTGCTTTGCGGGGAGGTCTCCTGTGTGGAGATATCCTATGGTCTCTGTCCTCGGCAGGCAGCTATGGGGTGCTGGGATCCCTATCCTCATCTCCCCCATGTCTCCCCATCCTCCTGTCACAGTTTCAGTCCCTGTGGACGTTGGTGTCCCCGTGTGGCCACTCAGCTCCATGCCTCCCTGTGGTGGTTTCTTAGCCAGGATTTGCTTCTTGGCTGGGAGCTGAAGATGCTGAGCTTCGAGGCAGCTGTTGATAAAAGGGAAACTGAAATATAGTGGAAAAACACTGGGGGGAAAAGAACACAGTCTTGCTTGAAAACACATGGTGGAGATACCAAGTGACTTTGTATTGCCTTCGCTTTACCCTGTGCTGCATGTGCCTGGAGCACCCCCCCCCCAGCCCTTTGTCCTCAGCAGTCCCAGTCAGCTCTCTACACGTTTGGGGTTTCCTTTACTTCCTGCCAGCTCCTGGCTTGGCTCTGGGGAAGGAACAGAGCCCTTTGGTTTTCAGGTCACACCGGCTGCCCTGTTGCCTTCTTTGCACATGGGTAACCTGGGGACCACCGAACTCTTGTGCCCAGCAGCCCCTCTGACCTTGGCTCTCTGTTCCAGAAGGTTCCGGGGCAGCCCATCCCCAGCAGCAGCTGTGCCGGCTCCTCCAGCCAGGGGCTGCCCTTGCTGGGCACCAGGGATTGAAGATGTGTGGAGACGCGGTGCGGCTGCTGACCGCCCTGCTGGTGGCCGCGGCCATGGGCTACCCCAACCGGCGCTCTGCCACCGACCTGGATGCCACCCCCAGGATGACAGTCACCTTTGACGGTAAGAGGGCTCGGGGAGGGAACAGGAAGGAAGCTCACTCTGTTTGGGAGCGTTTCACTGTGAAAACCATTTTTCTCCACAGAGCTGTCAGGTGTGCGGCGGTTCAGCGGGCACAGCCTGAACTACACCACACTGCTGCTGGAGGACGAGCGGGGTATGCTGTATGTGGGCGCCAGGGGGGCCATCTTTGCTCTCAATGCCAGCAATGTGGCCGATGGCTCGCACCGCATGGTGAGCTGCTGTCCCCATTCCCAAGCAGCCTCCAAGCTTTTGGTGTGGGGTTTCATGCTGTGATGGCACTTCTCCCTGTACAGATCCGTTGGGAAGCATCTCCGGAAAAGCGGCTGGACTGCCTGCAGAAGGGCAGGAACAACAAGGTACGGCCATTACCGGGCAGTGAGGGTCCCGTGGTGTCCCGAGGCTGTGTCCCCAGGCAGTAATGTGCGTCCTGTCCACCGTAGACCGAGTGCTTCAACCACGTGCGGCTCCTACAGAGGCTAAACACCACGCACCTCTACGCCTGTGGCACCTACGCCTTTCACCCGCTCTGTGCTTCCATTGTGAGTCCTCCTGTCCCCATCCGGCGTGGCTTTGGGGTGGCAGCTACCTGGGCACAGTCGCTGTCACACTGATGCCACGGGTCCCTGATGGCCATGTGGGCTCCTGCATGTCCCGCATCCCTCCCACAGCCATGATGTGTGTCCCCATGTCCCCAGCTGTACTGCCAGCCTGGTTTGTCTCCAGCCACTAGAGGTGCCACCACACTTGGCTCCATCATTATTTAAAGTGCTTTGAACTACAACCCTCAAAGAAAATAACTCCTATGGGGACACAGATATTGCAGGGAGGACCCAGCCCGGCTGAGGACAGCATCGGGTGGTGGTGTTTTGTTGGGAACTCATCCTGCCTGGAGGGGATGGCCGTGGGTGTGGCTTTGTCCCTGCCCTAATGGGCACAGGGCTGTCCCCCGTGCTGATGCCCCCGGTCCTGCAGGATGCTGACAAGTTCACACTGCCCTCCCGCTTCGAGGAAGGCAAAGAGAAGTGTCCGTACGACCCCTCCCGTGGCTACACTGGCCTCATTGTGGGTAAGTGATACTTCACCAGGTCAGGACACTTTGGGCCACTATGGGGGCGGTCAACCACATGGACTGTGCTTGTGGAGGGTGCAGTGAGATTGGGTATCCTCCTCCTCTGCCTGGGGCACGTGGATGTGGTGGCTTTTGGGGCTGTCCCCACAGTCCCTGGGGTATGGTGGCCATGCTGACGGGTGCCTGCCCTGTGCAGATGGTGGATTGTACACAGCCACACGCTATGAGTTTCGGAGCCTCCCTGATATCCGGAGGAACCTGCACCAGCGGCCGCTGAAGACAGAGGAGTCTCCTCTGCACTGGCTGAATGGTAAAGATGTCTCTGTCCCCTGGGATTGGTGTCTGGGCTTGTCCAGAGTGCTGTACTGCAGGGGAAAGCTGAGGCAGGGAGGGACTGGGGACCTGGTGAGTTCTCAATTGCTACGTCTCGCTCCATTTCCCCCAGATGCCGAGTTTGTGGCCTCCATGCTGGTCCAGGAAAGCAAGGACAGTCCTGTGGGTGACGATGACAAAATCTATTACTTCTTCATGGAGCGAGCAGGCGAGGAGACCACATCCTTCTTCGATAAGAGCCAGGTGGCTCGGGTGGCCCGGGTGGCCCGTGTGTGCAAGGTAAGGCTGTCCCTGAGGAGCAGGGGATCCAGGCATGCACCTGGGGGCAGACTTAGTTGTGTGCTCTGAGGGGTTCCCCTAATGGGGAATGGGGACTGTGAGGATGGGGACTGGCTCTGCACTGGGGGTGCCGGGCTCAGTGCACCCACGAAGAACCCCTGCCCACCTTCCCAGAGTGATCTGGGGGGAAAGAAGATTCTGCAGCGCAAGTGGACGTCCTTCATGAAGGCACGCCTGGTGTGCTACATCCCCTACTATGAGGTGCTGCGCAGCGTCTGCAGCCTGGACAGCGGTGGCTGGGCCAGCACCGTCTTCTACGCCGCCTTCACGCTCTCAGCGCAGTGGTGAGTGGGGCCAGGCGTGGAGCTGGGTGGAGGTGGTGGGGGGGGATAACAGGAGGTCCTGCACCCAGGAGGACGATGGAGGCCTCGGCTGTGTGCCGCTACGACATCTCCGAGGTGCAGCGTGCCTTCGAGGGGCCCTACATGGAGTACCAGGACTCCTCCCGCAAGTGGTCCCGCTACGATGGAGCAGTGCCTGAACCTCGGCCGGGCTCTGTGAGTGCTGGGGATGTGTGGGTTTTGGGGAGGGGGCGCAGGTGGGTGAGCCCCCACTGACAGCCATGTCCTCCTCCTGGGCAGTGCATCACAGACAGCTTCCGCCAAAGGGGCTACAACTCATCACAGGACCTGCCAAACAGCGTGCTGGACTTTGTCAAGCTGCACCCGCTGATGTTTGAGGAGGTGCAGCCGGCGGGTGGTGAGCCGCTGCTGGTAAAGAGAAGTGTGGCATACAGCCGCCTGGCGGTGGACCGGGTACAAGCCCTCGATGGGCGCTCCTACGACGTGCTCTTCATGGGGACGGGTGAGTCTAGGACATGGGACGGGTCCCTGCGTGCTGCTGGGTGTCCCGCATCCCCTCACTGCCCCGTCTGCAGGGGACGGCTGGCTGCACAAGGCCGTAGTGCTGGGCTCCAGCCTCCACATCATCGAGGAGGTGCAGGTGTTCCAGGACCCGCAGCCCGTGGAGACGCTGGTGGTGTCCCGCAGACAGGTGAGGGGTGGCTATGGGGCTGGGGTGGCACGGGGTACCCCATGTGTGGGGCAACACTGCGAGCCGGGCCTTTCCATCCCAGAGGAGCCTGTATGTGGGGGCTGCTAGTGGAGTCCTGCAGGTGCCCCTGGCCTCCTGCGCCAGGTACAGCTCCTGCTATGACTGCATCCTCGCCCGGGACCCCTACTGCGCCTGGGATGGCGGGGCCTGCCGTGACACAGCCAGCGGGGACAGGTAGGGGCAGTGCTGATGGGGTGGCTGTGGGGCCAGCAGCAGGGCCACGTGCTGAACCCCAGTGTCTCACAGCACAGGGCTGGTGCAGGATGTGCAGAGTGGCAATGTGGGATGCCGGAGCGGCTCTGGGCGTGGTAAGTCATCAAAGAATAACAGAGTGGTTGGGTTGGAAGGGGACCCCAAAGCCCATCCAGTTTCAACCCCCGCCGTGGGGAGTTGGAAGGTCAGGATGCCCAGGATCCCATCCAACCTGGCCTTGAACACCTCCATGTGGGGGACACCCGCAGCGCTCTGGGGCAGCCTGTGCCAGGGCCTCACCTCCCTCAAGTGATGAATTTCCTTCTGACATCTGTCCCCCCAGGCTCCCTGCCGTGGAAGAACCGCACGGTGCTGCGTGGGGATGATGTGCTGCTGCCCTGTGACCAGCGCTCCAATTTGGCACGGGCTGTCTGGCTGCTGAATGGCAGCGAGGTGCCAGGCACTGGGCAGGAGCAGCTGCGCGTTGGGGTGGATGGGCTGCTGGTGACCAACACACTGCCAGGACACAGCGGCGAGTACCGCTGCTATGGTGAGGAGCGTGGGCTGCGCACGCTGCTGGCTGCCTACAGCCTCACCGTGCTGCCCCAGCTGCCTCGTGCCACCATCACCACCACCTCTGGGCCCATAGCGGCCAGCCAGGCTTCTGGAGACACCAAGGTGGTCTATGTGTCTGCTATCGTGGTGCTGGTGGTGCTGTGTGCTGTGCTGGGTACCGTCCTGCTCTACGTGTCCTGCCTGGAGAAGCGCAGGGGGAAGTACGTGCTGGGGGAGCCGCGGGCTGTGAGTCCTGAGCTGCAGACGGTGTCGGCCAGCTGCCTGCGCAAGGCCCACGGGGAGGATGAGGAGGAGGAGGATGAGGAGGATCTGGCTTATCCCTGCCTGCGCATCATCCCTGGTGAAGCACCCACGGCCATCGTGTCCCCAGCCAAGGAGCTGCCGGTGGCCGTGCCCCCCCCTCCGCCGCCACCGCTGCCCACCGAGCTCACCAACGGGGTGGGCTCCCTGCCCAGCGTCCTCCGCAAGATGAACGGCAACAGCTACATGCTGCTGCAGCAGCAGGACGAGCCGCTGGCCTCACCGCTCTACAGCGCGTCCTTCACCGAGGAGCTCAGCAAGATCCTGGAGAAGCGGAAACACATGCAGCTAGTGGAGAAGCTGGATGAGAGTTCCGTGTAGGACCGGGGTCCCACCAGTCCTTTCTCCCACCCCTGCCAGCAGTGTTACAGACTCAGCAAAACTACCTCTGGGACCACAGCGCCGGGCTGGGCCCGGGCTCGGCCATCCCTTTGGCTTTTCACTCACTTTTGAGACTTGATGTACAGAAAAAAAAAAAAAACAATGGGAAAAGAAAGGGAAAAATCCCCCAAAGAAGAATCTATTTAAATATGGGAGCTCTATTTATGTATAAAACCCACCGATGGCGACCACAAGCTGGAGGCAGGAGCTGGAGCACAGCTGACGGTGGACATGGGGAGGGAGGGCTTATGTCCATCTGTCCATCCAGACAGGCAAGACCCTGCCCTGGATGTGTGGACCTGGCCCACCCCATTGGGCATCCCCAGCCCTGGGTGCCCAGGCACTGAGAGGTGGGTGCAGAGCGGGACTGTGGGCTTGGGGCTGTGCTGCAGGGCCACCAGCTGCTGCCTGCTGCACATCTGCTCCCCAGGGCTGCCTGCAGGACAGATGCTCAGCGAGGGACAGCGAAGAAGAGGATAGTTGTCCCCGTAAGTGGGATGAAATTGCCTGTGCCTGCCATCAGCCCAGGGTGAGATGCGGGATGAGTGCTATGGGGAGGGATACCACTGTGGGGAGCCGGACCCTGACAGCATGTTGCCTTCCCACCACAGGGTGCTGCTGGCAGCAGGACTGCTCTCCGTGCGTGAGGGCCATGCACGCCAGTTGGCTTGTCTGCATCTTCGCCATGCAGTGTGGGACTGGACCAGCATCCTCTCGGCATCCTTGCCCTGCAGAGTGGACACGATGCACTTTTGCATCCTCATGCATTGCCAGCAGATGCTGGGATCTTGGCCACTGCCCCCATGCCACGGACTGTCCCCTCGCATGCTGAGGAGCCCTGCCCCAGGCTTTCTTCCTGTGGGGCCTCCAGCTCCCTGTGGCCCTGCTGGCCCTAACTCTCTCCACCCTCATCTACCTCTGCTCCCTCACCCTGGGAACAAGAGGGGCACCCCAGCTCTGTCCCTCCATGTCCCCCTCTGTCACCCCCTGGACTGAGGGCATTGCCCAGAGCGCAGCCCCCTCCCCACCGGGCATTCTCTTCCTTCTCTGGGGTGGACGAGCTACCCCAAGGGCACATCGCATTCCCCCGGTACGGCCCCAGGGCAATAAAGGCGACGGCTCTGCGTGGAAGCAGCGGTGCTTCAGCGTGCGGCTTTATTGCGGTGCCCTGCGGGGGCCGCGCACGGTAAGGGCGGAGGGTTTGTTGGTGAGGGGGTGCCACTGGCCCTGTATGCTGGGGTTGGCGGTGTGGAAGGGTTTGCGGATGCGCACGATGTCCAGGCCGGACTGGGAGGCCAGCTTGGCGGCCAGCTGCACGATCTCCTCGCTCGTCTTGCTGGCGATCACCTCCTCCCGCACCGTGCCGTTCACTGCGGGACAAGACGGACGCTCGGTGTGGCCACGCCGTCCCCGCGGCGCCTCCCGCCGTTCCCCTCCCCGCCCCGGACTCACGGTACTCGGCCTGCAGCACGGGCGCGGGGCAGTCGCACGGCCGCACGTACACCACCACGTCCGGGTGCCGCCGGGCGAAGTCCACCGCCTCCTCCTCCACGAACTGCCTGCGGGACGGAGGAGGGATCCGAGGTCAGGGCTCAGAGGCCACGCGGCGGGGCGGCGGGCGGAGGGCTCACCTGGCTCCGCGGGCGTCGGGAGCGGCGGGGCTGAACACCACCTGCAGCCGCTGCAGCTGCCGCACGTAGCGGCCCACGCCGTTGTGCAGCACGGCCGTCAAGAAGCGGCTGGCCGTCCCGCGGCTCGTCATCTCGCCTCCCGGAAGCGGAACGGCGCTCCGCGAGGAGGGGAAAGGGAGAGAGCGTCCGGCTGCGCCGCGCGCCGGTAGTGACGGCGAACGCGGGAGACATGGCGGCGCCCGCGGGGCTCCACGTGGGGGGGGCGGCCTGAGCCGGGCCGATGCGCGGGCGGGATGGCGGCGGTGCCGCTGAGGCCCTGCAGGGCCTCCGGGCGGTTCCTGCCGCTGCTGCGCGGCGGGGCGCGGAGCCGCGGGGCCTCCCCGTGGGCGGCGGGGCCGGGCCGGGTGGCGCAGCGGCGGTACAAGAAGGACGTGCTGCCTGAGCCCGGCGGCGCCGCGCCCGCCGTTTCCGTCACCGAGATCCGGCGGTACCTCCGCGCGCAGGGCATCCCGTTCCAGGACGGCTACAGCTGCCTGCACGCCCCCAGCCTGTTCGGGCCAGAGCTGCCGACCGCCGCCGCGCCGCCCTTCACGCTGTTCATCGACAAGACGACGGGCAGCTTCCTCTGCACCGCCACGTTAGCCGAGGGCGGCTGGCAGGACCTGCAGGCTGCCGTGGAGCTGCGGCACCGCGGGGTCCCGGCACCCGGCCTTGAGGAAGGAGAGCACGAGGAGGAGGCAGAGGCAAGGAGGATGCGCGAGGATGCGCGGCGCATCTGGGAGCGGGCGCTGCCGCTGGGAGAGCTGCTGGACGAAGAGGAGACGCAGACCACCAAGGCGGCCTTCGGCATCGTCCCGCTGGCTGACAGCACGCTGAAGCGCTTCGGGGTGCGCTACCTGCGGGCGGCCAAGGCCCTGGTGTTCCCTTGGTTCGCCCCACGCGATGCGGCGCTGCGGGGCCTGAAGCTGCTGGTGGCAGAGCAGCAAGGTGATGCCGTGAGCTACACGGAGGAGACGTTTCCCCGCTTCGACGCTTATCGCAACCTCTTTGGGCTGCCGCTGATCGGCCGTCGTGACACCGAGGTGGTGCTGACCGGAAGGGAGCTGGACGCTCTGGCCCTGCACCAGGCCACTGGCGTGCCCTGCCTGGCATTGCCGCGCGGGGCCACCATCCTGCCGCCTGCCCTGCTGCCCTACCTGGAGCAGTTCAGGCGTGTTACGCTGTGGCTGGGTGACGACCTGCGCTCCTGGGAAGCCGCCAAGCTCTTTGCCCGCAAGCTGAACCCCAAGCGCTGCTCGCTGGTGCAGCCCGGAGACCTCCAGCCACGGCCTTTGGAGGCTTTGAACCGGGGGCTGAACCTCACCAAGATCCTGCGTGCCGCCCTGCCTGCTGGACACAAAGCCATTGTCTCCTTCCGACAGCTGCGCGAGGAGGTGTTTGGGGAGCTGGCCAACAGCGAGCAGGTGGCTGGTGTCAAGTGGGCGCGCTTCCCTGAGCTCAACAAGCTGCTCAAGGGGCACCGCAGAGGCGAGCTCACCGTCTTCACCGGTGAGGGTCTCCACCCAAAGTCTGGCGTGGGATGCTGCTCATCCCATGCTTGGGTTGCTGTTATTGGGTTGTTCTTTTTGGTATGACTATTGCCATTGTGCATTCTCTCCCAGCTCGCTTCCCAGTTCATCCCAAGCTTGGGTTACTCTCATTGGGTTCTTCTTCTGGTTCTTCTTCTTGGTATGATCATTGCCATTGCGCATTCTTCCCCAGCTTGCTTCCCAGCTCATCCCAAGCTTGGATTGCTCCTGTTGAATTCTTTTCCAACTACCCTTTAGTATGATTGTCACCATTGCACTCATTTCCCTGTTTACTTCCAGGTCCGACAGGCAGCGGAAAGACGACATTCATTAGTGAGTATGCACTGGACCTGTGCACACAAGGGGTGTGCACGCTGTGGGGCAGCTTTGAGATCAACAACATCCGCCTGGCCAAGATCATGCTGACCCAGTTTGCCACCCGGCGCCTGGAGGACCAGCTGGAGCTGTATGACGAGTGGGCCGACCGCTTTGAGGACCTGCCACTCTACTTCATGACCTTCCATGGCCAACAGAACATCAAGTATGGCACCATCCCTTCGTCCCTTAATGGTGTTCTCCTGTGTGCTGCGGCTCAATGGAGTATATGTGGGGCTGATCACACTGTGGTGGTGGGGGTTGCAAAGTGTGACTCACAGGGCTGCACAGTGGCATCCGTCTGGTGGAGAGGGGTGGAGGAAAAAGGAGGGAGGGGAACAGGCACTGTGGTGCCGCCAGCTCCCCCTGTACCTGGCTGGGTGTTTCCAGTGCTCCTGGTGTTCCCCTTGCAGGACAGTGCTCGACACCATGCAGCACGCCGTCTACATGTATGACATCACCCACGTGGTGGTGGACAACCTGCAATTCATGATGGGCCATGAGCAGCTCTCTGCAGACAGGTAATGCTTCTATAGGGGTTTGACATCATCTGGGTGTCCTGTCTGGTGTGGGAACACACATTAGAATCATTAAGAATGGAAAATACCTCTAAGATCATTGAGTCCAACCCCAAGCCCTGCTGTGCCCACTAAGCCACGTCCCTCAGTGCCACATCTTTCTTTTACACCTCCATGGAGAGTTCAGTTCACCACCAGCCTGTTCCAGTCCCTCACTGCTCTCTGAGAAGAATGTTTCCTAATATCCAACCTACCCCATTTTGGGACAGTCACCCCCACGGAGCACTGACACCCATGGGGTTGTGGCACTGCCCCCATTGTGTCCCCTTGGTGTCCCCTGCAGGTTGGCAGCACAGGACTTCATCATCGGCGCCTTCCGCAAGTTTGCCACCGACAACACGTGCCACATCACGCTGGTCATCCACCCGCGCAAGGAGGACGACGAGAAGGAGCTGCAGACCGCCTCCATCTTCGGCTCTGCCAAGGTGGCTCCTCCTGGCCCTCAGGCGGGGACAGGGTGGGGACATCGGCACACCATGACCCAAAACGTGCCGTGGTGGGGCTGGGTGTCCCCTGTTACCTGGTGGCACACAGCTGATTGATGCTTATTGGTTGTGGGTTGGATGTGGCATGAGTTGCTCCATGGGAGTAGGGTGGAGGATGCTGGGTTCACCCTCCGAGCGCTCGGTTCCCCACAGCTCGCTGGATGTGGGGGTGCCCCATGCCCTGTAGCACCCCCTGGAGATGTTCTCCTCCCCCAGGCCAGCCAGGAGGCCGACAACGTCCTCATCCTGCAGGACCGCAAGCTCACGACGGGTCCCGGGAAGCGCTACCTGCAGGTGTCCAAGAACCGCTTTGATGGCGATGTAGGCGTCTTCCCACTGGAGTTCAGCAAGGCCTCGCTCACCTTCTCCTCCTATGGCAAAAGCAAGGCCAAGCTGAAGAAGGTGAAGGAGGAGAAGGCGCCTTCACCCAAGAAGGGTCCCAATGGAGGTGTGGGTGGCTCCAGCAAGTCCTGAGCATGGCAGGGACAGCCTTGGCACTAGGGCACACCATGTGCCATGCGGCTGTGCTCCTCCTGTCAGAGCATCCTCACATTCCTCAGAAATATGAGAGGAGCGGGAGAAGATGTGCAGACTTTGGGGTCTCTGGACCCTGAGCAGGCCATTATATGGTTGCTAAGTGGAGGCTACGGCCCAGGTTTACCTCTCACATGGTATGGTGCTGGTACAGCTCTGCCAGCTCTGACCACAGTCTCCCCAGCCATGGGGTACCACCACCAGCAGCAGCAAGGCCTCGGGGTCTCAGCCCCGGGCTCCTCGGAGCCTCTCGTGGCAAAACACTGTGTCTGAGCCCGTCCTCCCCATCGTGGGGAGCCCCGGGTTGCCTTTTGGCCCCGTGCTGTTTTCTCTACACTTTTATTAAAGCAGAAGTATGAATGCCGTTTGTCCTTCGCTGCTAACCTCGCGCTCCCATTCCCCATCCCTCCACCTTTGGGTCCCCTTCTGCCACGGGCTCTGACCGTGCTCGGGCTGCGGGGCAGGACGGCACTGCGGGTCACACGGCCCCACGCGTACACACCTCCCGCCCCAGCGCCGACCCAGCGCCGGGCACCTCCCCGCCACCGCGCCCCACGGCACCCACGCGCGGGTTCGCCACCCGCACCCCACACGCGTGGGGCCGGGAGAAG